>NC_056734.1:999028644-999081144 GCF_019279795.1 Protopterus annectens | reverse complement strand
ACAATACGATATACATGTCCCAATGGTAGGTATGCTTACCCATACCTATTGAGTTGTGTGATCAGACTGTTGTCTCAGATATGGTGGGGGGGACAGAATGTGTAATAAGAACTATGGTAACCTTGCTGTACGAGTTGCTCAGACCTGTTTCCATCTTTATGTCTTTCAGGCAAGAAATGAGGTCATCATCACACACAGTCCATGAGCAGCAGGAGCAGACCCCACTGTAGAACGATCTTGTCCACAAGGTAAATGATGTCAGCCTGCATAACTGCGGTAATGAGCAGGTCCAGCATTATTGCAGTGACCTACTTCGCAATGCCCATCGGCATACCTCACAACAGGAGGGGGTCATGCCATCCACCCCCCCTGACATGTGCTGAGGAGCTCCTTGCCAGCCTCGTGGCACCTGCCTGCCCCCACACACAACTGGCGGAGAGTATAGTGGAGTTGGGTGCTACCCACACACTGGCAGAGTAGTGTGTAGGTAAGGCCACAGGATACATCAGTAGACCACTGTTGCATATCCATCCGCATCTGTACAGGTAGATCATGCACATGTGAGATGACATATATATATATATATATATATATATAGTCTGTTGCTGCATAGTAGTAATAAACAGATGTGCATAAGCTGTAGTATTGTGGACTTGTACTGCTGATGTACTGTAATGTGCACCCACACTGTACCAATGCCACAGCTGTGGCTACTGGCATCACATATCTCACACACATATGTAGGTCCCTCTGGTATACATCCAAGGCAGCAGCCTGTAGCTGGCGAGTATGTTTTTTGTTCAGGCTTGCCAATACACCGGTCATGTTATGGCTATGGTATATTCCATGCACACATTTAACACACCTATCCATAATGCATGCCGTATATGTTCACGTACTGTTGCTATTAACTGCACTGCATCACAGTGGTGACCATGATGGTGTATCTTAAGGGTATGTCAGACTCCTGCAATATAACTAACATCCTGTCATTGCAAAATGTGTCCACAGAGATGAACGTAATGGTGGGACAAATGGCCTAGAGTTGAGACATGTGTGAAACATCATTCTTATACAGTGCTACAACAGTGTATATACCAGTATTACAATGGCAACTGTTACAGATCTACACTATGGCATATCATCATACTGCGGTCCACAACCCTTAAAACCTACTATGTGGTCCCAACATGAGCAATGAGTATGTAATATGGAATCGTAGGTTAGGGCAGCAAATATGGGGAAGACATACCTTCACAACACTGGAGGCATGTGTGCACACTCTCCAGATAAAATATAGTGGAAACAGCTGTTGAGGTACTGACTGCATGCATTTGTCATGGAATGCACCTTCCAGCAAGTACACGTCTGCAATGTCACACTAGGTACTGTTCTGCTGTCCAAGACGTTTGGCCATCAAATGTGCACACTTACCTGCAACAGAGGCAGCTGTGGCTTGCAGACATCTTACATGACATGGCATGGGCCCCATACCCAAAAGGTAGCACCCATGAGCTAGACATGTAGACATACCTCACCACTGCATATACCATGACAAACAGTGCAGAGAGTCATTTATGTGGCAAGGATGTATGGGACAGGAATGATGTAGGAAATAAACATCCAAGACAGATGATGCCACATGTAGCAAACTGGTCATGCGGGTTGCCTAGTAACATGCCACATCACTGAGGGGGTTGCAGGAATGTCTAGCAAGTACTGGCTGTGCAGTACCCATGTCAGCAATTGCCTGGACTCTGCAAATGTGTGGCCTATGGGTTACGGTAATCAGATGTGACAGTTGTATCACTGGAAACATCAGCCAGACCTCTCTACAGGTAGAGTATGCATAACAGAAGAGGTCCCCAAAAGTCTTGCATTGCAATGTGTACTGGTGTACCATGACCACGTTGGAAACCTACAGACAGTATTACGTAAGATACATGTGCTGCACAACCAACGCCTCACCCCACCTCAGGCCCACCATCCCCATCTGTTCCGTGCCAATGCACACCTGTATGTGTGCCATTCATTAGCTGGGACTAGGCTGTTACACATGGTGTTTACTGTTTGGGACACTGCAAACAGACATGTGTAGGCCGTAGTTGTCAAGCATCTGCAAAAAGGCTGAAGGTGGGGAGGGGATGTCATCATGACACACCAGTGCACTACAGCAGGGATCCAAAGGATGCTACAAATAGCTGTATCTGCACACAGTCGGGGTCAGGAACTTTGGAAGACATAACCCCGACTCCACGGCAATAGTGATGGCAGTGTGTGAACTCCAAGGGATGTGCACATGAGTTGACCTTGCAATCATGCAGAGTTGGGGGACATGTAGGGCAGACTGACCATATACTGGCAAATGCAGATGGCCCACGCTAGTATACCCCTGCCAGGAATAGTGACTGCTGTATTACACATAACAGTAGGTGCAACAAATCATCATAAAGGTGTGCACACATATGCATCCACGAAGTGTATACATCTCAGTCAGCATCAGCACAACTGACACATTTGTTAAGACACTGCATTTGATTGTACAGGACATATCAGGCTCATGTAATGTTAACATATGCAGTAATGTGGTCTCATGGAATATCAAGGAAGAGGGTGTCATATCAATAAGGGTGTGTACACTCCCCACAGCCACAATAAGGCTTGATGGTTGTCAGTGTAATAGTGTTGTATTGGTCATACATGCATAGCTGATGATGACATCTGTAAATGAGACATCAGGCATTCACAAATGACATCTGTCCACATATCATCCCAGGTATGTGTCAGACAAACACATAGGGGCTGCGAGCATTAGAACAGACATAACAGATACAGTAATACACATTCAGCAATGGTGTGTACACCTGTGAGGTATGGTGCACAATATATGGCAGGGTGCTGAACAGGTGCACAGCAATACTGTGTACATGGGTGCGGTGTTTTCCACAGGAAGGGGCATCACCTACTAACACAGCCCATGCATCACACACATGTATACTGTTGCTAGCATGGATTGACTATAGCTGCACTGCATGCTGTTGAGTACCATATGTTATGCATGTTGACAGATGGGTAATGGGAGGTCTGTGTGTACTATTTTCATGCAACCTCACTTGTAAGTGTGTGTGTGTGGGGGGGGGTATTTTGTCTAAGTGCAACCTGGTGGAGTGGAGGGGGGCTGATGCATGTAGAATGTGTGTGTGTGTATGTTTGTGTGGGTGTCCATGTATGCACATGTGTGATTGTGGGGTTGTTCATACGTCAGTACTTCCCTTTGGAATTGTACAGTACATGGACATGGACTGACACGAGACACCAGGAATACTTGTCTGATATGTAATCTCATGACAGCTGATAGTATAATAAGGTCTGTAGCATGGAATGAGAAGTTATGTACTTACCATAACGTTCCATGTTAGTTGTCTTCTCGCCTTCTTTCTTGCTGGATGGGTTCGGAGCCGAACTTCGGCTCCGACCCGGCCTATTACTAAAGCTCGAGAGCTATTTTCACCAGCTCGAGGCTATACTATGTCCCATAATGCTAGGCGTCATATACTCAGATCTCGTTTGATAGCTAACACTATGGACATACATGTCCCACCACAAGAAAAGAGTAAATCTAACTAATATATGTAAAAAAAAAGCTCTTCTACATATATCTCTTATAAGGGCTACCAAAAAGGGAGCAAGAGAGCTAGCTGAGAAGATAACTCTGGTGACAAAAGATATCTCACAAGATACTCTAGGTCTTTCCAGGCAAGGGGGATGGAGGGTGGGACGCAAGAAAGAAGGCGAGAAGAAGACAACTAACATGGAACATTATGGTAAGTACATAACTTCTCAATGTTAAGTTGTCAATCTCACCTTCATTCTTGCTGGGTGGGACAGCGTCCCTAGCACCTTAGTCCTGGGTGGCACAACGGAACAGACTCTTGAGTACAGTGGAACCAAACTCAGCCCGACTTCTGGAGGCGATGTCCAGTTTGCAATGAGAAATGAAGGTATGAGGGGAGGCCCATGTGGCCGCTGCACAAATAGAATCCATGGGTAACCTTGCTTGGAAAGCTACTGAGGAAGCTAGTGCTCTAGTTGAATGAGCTCTAGGCTTGGTAGGTGGCTCTTTATGCCTCAATTGATAGATTAACGTGATAAGAGAGGTCAACCATCTGGACAAGGTTACCTTAGAAACTGGAAGGCCTTGCTTTCCTTCCGCGTAAGACAGGAAGAGTTGCTCTGATTTTCTCTACTGTTTTGTTCTATCAAGACGGAAGCGTAGTTGACGGTGGATGTCTAAACAATGTAGTCTTCTCTCAGCTCTATCAGTATAATTTGGGAAGAAGACTGGGAGATCAATAGTCTGATTAAGATTTTTTTCAGAGAGTACCATAGGTAAAAAGAAAGGGTTAGTCCTAAGAGACACTCTATCTTTGTGAAAAACAAGATAAGGGGGGCGCACAGATAGAGCTTGTAGTTCCGAAACCCTTCTCGCTGAGGTAATCGCTACCAAGAAAAGTGTTTTCCACGAGAGCAGGAAGCAGCTGGCTCAAAGGGAGGCAGAATTAAAGAAGACAGTACGGTGGAGGAGGGTCTTTAACTGGGGGCCTAAGTAATAGGGTTCCTTTTAGAAAGGCCTTGCAAAGCTTGTGGGACATAATAGTGGTCTCTGACAAGTCAACGTGGAAATTTGCAATAGCTGCCAACTGGACCCTGATAGTGGCTGAGGAAGAGCCCATTTGGAAAAGTTCCGCCAAAAACTCTAGAACTGTTTGGACAGGAGCTGTGAAAGGGTCCACTTGATTTTTCGTTGCCCAAATAGAGAAACGCTTCCACTTACTAGCATACTTCCTTCTGGTGTTAGACTTGTGAGAGGCAAGGATGACATCACGTACTGACTGAGAAATTAGGGGAAGCCTGGCTAGGGTTGGAAGTGGAGCAACCAAGCTGTGAGGTTGAGAGATGGAAGGGATTGGTGCAGCCCGCCCGATTGATGGGTCAGATGGTCTGGCACTGGGTCCAGATGCCAGGGCTGCTCTAGTAGATGACGTTGCAGGAACGGAAACCAGACTTGTCGGGGCCAGTAAGGGGCAATGAGGATCATCCTGGATCTCAAGGCAGTTGCTTTCTGGACTAACTGGGTAATTAATGGAGAAAGGGGGAAAGCATATAGAAGACCCCGGGGCCAATCGTGGACTACAGCGTCTCTGGGAGGGAGACCTGGAAGAGGAAAGATGGTGAAGAAATCCTGACACTTGCTGTTTTGAGGGGTTGCAAAAAGGTCGCAGCAAGGCTGACCCCATCTTCTGAATATTCGTTCCGCTACTAGTTGGTTGAGAGACCACTCGTAGGGCATGAGAATGGCCCTGCTCAGTCCGTCCGCTATGACATTGGACTTCCCTGGAATATGCATTGCTACCAGCAACCGTTGAGAAGAGATCACCCACTGCCAAAGTCTGAGCGCTTCCCGACATAGGGGGTAGGACCTGGTTCCGCCCTGCTTGTTTATGTACCACACTACAGACATAGTCTGTCTGAATTGCAATTGTCCTGGTGGGTAGAGAGTTCTGAAGGGCCCGCAACACCAAAAGTACCGCTCTCATCTCCAAGACATTTATGTGCAGGTGGCACTCGAAGGGTTGCCATGTGCCCTGGACTGTCCTGCCCTGAAAATGCCCCCCACCCAATCAGGGAGGCATCCGTTGTCACAGTGGCAACCGGAGGGGGGAAAATAACAGGTCTGCCCAGAAGCACCTGAGGCGAGACCATCCACCACGAGAGGTGTCTCTTGCATGACTGAGTGATGAGAATGTTGTGAGACATGGGAAGCTGCTGAAAGGACCATTGGGAAAAAAGCATCCACTGCAGTAGCTGCATATGAAAATGAGCTAGGGGGAGCAAGGTGATTGTTGCTGCCATTAGACCAAGTGTTTTTAGTACAAACCGGGCTTGGACCTGTCCTCCTGTAGAAGGATTTGAACATGGGTGAGAATGTCTGAAACTCTTTGTGTAGGTAGTTTTGCTGACAACTCTACCGTGTTTAACACGGCGCCTATGAAGGTAATATGCTGGCAGGGTGACAAGGCAGACTTTTCGAAGTTTATAAAGATGCTTAGCGCTTTGCACATCTGCACAGCGTAATCCCTGGCTTGAAGTAGCTGGTGCCTGGTGGTGGCAGTAAGGAGCCAGTCGTCTAAATATGGAAACACCTGGAATCCTCATCGTCTCAGGTGAGCCACAACCACTGCCATGCATTTGGTAAACACCCTGGAGGCTGTGGTGAGGCCAAAGGGCAGGGCTCTGAATTGGTAGTGACTGGCTCCCAGCCGGAAGCGGAGAAACCTTCTGGAGTGCTTGTTCATTTTGATATGGTAGTACGCATCCTGAAGATCTATAGAGCACATCCAATTGTCCTGACCCAGAAAAGGTAGAATGGACTGTAGCGTGACCATCCGGAACTTCGTTCTTTGTACAGACTTGTTCAGCCTGCTGAGATCCAAAATAGGTCTCCAGTCCCCTGTCTTTTTTGGTACCAAAAAGAATTTGGAGTAGATTCCGGATCCTTGTTGGTCTGCTGGGACTAGCTGGATGGCCCTTTTTGACAGCAGCTTTGAAATTTCTGACGCTGCTTCATCTCTCAGACTGGGTGGAACGTCTGGAAGAGGCCCTTTTGGTTGTTGCGGGGTGTGGATAAAGGGGATTCTGTAACCCATGGATATGATCGACCGTACCCATCTGTCTTGCGTAAGGGAATGCCAGGCTTCTAGGTACAATGAAAGTCTTCCCCTGACTGCCTCCGAAGGTGGACAGTCGGGCAGCTCCTCAGGGGTGCTGGAAGGGTTTGTCAGAAAAAGATTCTCTGCTACCCTGATTTTGCGGACCCCCCCCCTGCCCCTAGGGCGACATCTGTTATTGTTCCCTCCTCTGCCTCTGGAGGGGAGCTCACCATGTGCGTCAGGCAGAACTCCCTGGGGTTTACAGAACCACATCTTTCCGCCCTTTTTACCCTTAGGGTATGGTCTAGAAAAGGCAGAAAAATGGACTCCCACAGCAGAGAGAGTCCTGCCTTCCTGCTCACACTTGGTTAATGTATCCTTCACTTAAGGTCCAAACAGGGCAGAACCGTCAAAGGGGGTGTTAGTGAAGGATGCCTTGTAGGGGTCAGCAAAGCTGTAAAGCCACATCCAGGCATGTCGCCTTAGAGCAACGCCCATGCCTGCGGCCCTACTCACTCCATCGGCTGTATAAGTAATGAGCCGCATGGAGGAGTTGAAAATAGAGTTCAGGGTCCCCAGCTGGGAGTTGATCTTTTCCTGAGACCCCGCAGCTGTTGGGTCCTGTAAGGTATCACCCAGTTCTTTAAGGAGGTCTCCCTGAAGACGGGTGAAATGGCACAAGTAATTCAGCGATCTCATGGCAAAGGTCGCTGAAGAAAACATCCGCTTGCCATACCTATCCATAAGTCCTAGATTTCTTATTAGGAGGATGGACAGGTATTGAAGGGTCAGCCAACTCCTTCTTAGTGGCTGCGGCCACCACCAAGGTATCAACGGGGATGCCCTTAGAGAGAAACTGTTTGTCTGCCAGGGCTGTAATAAATTTTGTAGGCCTCCGGGGAGTTGGTTCCATAGTATCCGGAGCCGTCCACTCCTTCTTAGCCACCACCTCCATGAGTGGGTCGAAAGGCGGGGACACCCAGGAGGTGGAAGGGTGAGAACCGAAAGCATGCATGTACACCGACTCGTCCTCGGAAGGGTTGAGGCCGGACGAGTTCCCCCTCTGTTTACGGATCTCTAGGATGTCAGAAAAAGAGACATCCTCAGAGGGGGGACCTTGGGGACCCTTTCGAATCATCCAGGTCGGTGTCAGATGTTACTGACTCAGGGGAGTTGACATGCTTCCTCTTGCATGTCCTCTTCCGAGGAGGCTCCTCTGCAGGATCAGGGGAGGCCTCGGAAGAGGAGGAAACGCCCAATGGAGCGGCCTGGAGCGTCGGTTCTCCACGCTTGGGTTCGGGAGGGTAGGCAGGGGCCGAAGCAGGCACTGTGGAAGGAGGGGCCGACGAGGCCGACCGTGGTGCCGGTATGGGAGCCAGCACGCTCCTCATGACCTCGAAGGCGCCTCTGTCAGGCAGGGAAGAGGGATCCAGCACCGAGAGGGACGGCTCCGAGGCCGATGTCGGGGCCGAACTCACCTGCGCCGAAGCTCCAAGAGGGAGAACGGGGTCAGACAAGGGTCCGATGCCACTCGCCCCCTCGGAGCCGATGAGGGAGTCTCGACGCCCGGATCCCTCCAAGGACGGAGCCAATGAAGGGTTCGGAGCCGACGAAGGAACTGATAATGGAGGACGGAGCCAATGAAGGGTTCGGAGCCGACGAAGGAACTGATAACGGAGGGATCGGTTCCGACGCCCCAATGGTACTAACCTCGGCGACCTCCAGTTCCGAACTCAGCAAAGTAGTCGGAGGAGGAACTAGAGCAGGCGTTGGGGTAGCCCCTGTCTGTTGAGACAGGCTATGCAATAACTGGGCCAGCACCTGTGACTTTAAAAGCCTGCTGACTACCCTCTCGAGGTCATGGTCCAAGAGCCTAGAAGACCTGGA
Source organism: Protopterus annectens (assembly GCF_019279795.1). Taxonomy (NCBI): domain Eukaryota; kingdom Metazoa; phylum Chordata; order Ceratodontiformes; family Protopteridae; genus Protopterus; species Protopterus annectens. Next base: position 999,072,547 of record NC_056734.1, on the reverse strand, counting down.
GGAGTGAGACCTATGGCTCCGCTCCGACAGCAAGGGAGACTTCGGAGCCAATCTAACAGACTCCAGTGAAGGAGACCTGGAGCATTTTCGACTTGGGGACGGCTCCGACACCAAAGCCGGAGCCAACTGAGGCCTTGATGAATCGGTTCCAGCTGGAACCGACGAGGCAGAAAGAGGACCGCTCGGTGCTGGCTCCGAACATGGAGCCGAAGATTTGGCGGGCTTTGAAGGTTTTCCGGGGATAGGCTTGGGCGGAGAACCTTCAGGCTTTAATAAGCCTCTGAGAATGAGCTTATTTCTGCGCTCCTGCAGGACTCCTGGGCTAAAAGCGTGACAGATGGAACAAGAGTCCTGCAGTTGCAGAGGGCCCAAACAGTACACACAGGAAGTGTGACCGTCTGTCAGAGACATCTTCTGACAGCACGAATCACACTTCTTGAATCCCGATACCTTGGCATCTTTGGACATGACACCACAGGGTCAAGACAAATAAACTACACAAGCACACTCACAACGAAAAATTTTAAGTTAGGCTAACTAGTAAAAAAGGAAGACAGAAAATTCCACACACACACACACACACACACACACACACACACACACACACACACACACACACACACGCTAAGGGGAAAACTGTACTGACTACTGAAGGGAGGGTTAGGCCCATCCACCTTAAGAGTGGAAAAAGGTAGGGAAAAACTACAGAAATAGGGTAGGGAAAACTAGTCGCTACTCTCTAAACAGTAATTAAATAAACTAAATAGAAAAATATCTAAGAAAAACTAACTGTAGATACAAAAATTTTAAATTACAACCTGGAGCCGGAGAAAACGCAACCTCGTAGCTGAAGCGGCAAACAAGATCTGGGTATATGACGCCTAGCATTATGGGACATAGTATAGCCTCGAGCCAGTGAAAATAGCTCTCGAGCTTTATTTATAGGCCAAGTCGGAGCCGAGGTTCGGCTCCGAACTCATTCAGCAAGAATGAAGGCGAGATTGACAACTTAACATCATGCATTAGGAGGGAAACTAGACACAAGGTATACTGTTAAAATTGCAATCAGCAGAAAGGGTGAAAGACTACCCATGCATGCAGCACTACAGATGCATTGGAGAATTACCAGACAACACCAGTACTGTATCCAAATATTACTGTTGTCCATGTAAGTTGATTCAGCAACAGACCTTGCATCTACTGAGCAACAGTTATGTATGACACTCCACTGCGTGACATTATTGACTGACCGTAGTAGCCCCTAACATATGGGGGCCATGCTCATGATGTCCGGACATACCCAGGGTGAACACTGGATGACAGCAATGAGTCCTTTAAAACCTACTCCAATCAAGTCAAAGAGGTAATGGAGTAACAGGTCATGTTTTGTGATCACTTGGCTAGGCAATGAGAAGAAGGATATGTTAATGATTGGTATTATTGAGTTTCCAAGTGTGATGCAGGATGGGGAACTTGCATGAATAAACGTGGGAGAGTCTGTAAACTCAAGGACAGGTAGGTATTATGGTGGAATGTCAGGGTGTGTGTGTGTGTGTGTGTGTGTGTGTGTGTGTGTGTGTGTGTGTGTGTGTGTGTGTGTGTGTGTGTGTGTTACTGTTAAGCAATGCCATACAGGTCTTGAAGTGCATTTCTTGTTTTCCCCTCACAGGTGGCGAGGTGGGTCAGGGCCTCTCCTGCATGCAATCTGATGTTGGCATCCATACAGACACTGAAAATGATGATAGGTGTGTTGAGGCACAGGCGGGGTTGTCAGAGGCCGAAACTGCACCATCGTTTGACACCCCCGTTATCCACCCCATCCCCGCACACAGTCACAGTGCCTATAGATGCCCCATCACCAGTGGCCATAGCAGAGAGACAGTTGGCGGTTGTTGGCAGTGCACAGGACACTGGTATATATGGCTGCTGTGCCTTGACACAGCAGGCATAGCTGGATGTCCGGCAGGGTATCACAAAGGCAGATGTACCAGGGTGCTCGTGGGAGGGGCCGCTGATCATCGTGCCCCTTGCAGAAGTGCCACATCTGGTACCACCAGACGCATGTTTCAGGCTGTCACAGGGGCGCAGGCATATATGAAACTGTACACCAGACAGGGTCTGAGGATGCAGAGGGCTGCTTTCTCATCTGTGACAACATCCATGATCTTGCAGGTACCCTCCGTTATTATACAGAGATCATAGCTAGACTGTTGGGTGAGATGGTGGGCCTCATCGACAGTGGATTGTGCGTGCTAGAGCATGTGGTGGGAGTGGGGCGAAGGCCACATGGACGTAGGCCAGCAACACCAACATCTGGCAGTCGACGTGGGCATGCAAGGACACAAAGCTGCTCCCGTAGTGGCAGTACCAGGCCCAGTACTGCAGGGGGGGGTGCTGTCCACACCACAGCAGGCCACATGTACGTGGCCCTAGCCAGTCCCAAGAGGGACCTGGTTCCAGCGGACATATGTCATCATCAGGGGAGTGTAGCATATCACGGCTTGTACCTGGACGTGCCCGTGGAACCCCTGGCAGGCACAGTCTGTGTGTCTGTGACCAGAGGTGATGAACTGCACACTCTGCCAGGTATGGTCTGCAGCTGCCAAGAAACACTTATATAGGGCAGCCACATGGCAGAACTGTGTGCATGCATATCCACACACAATACAAACACACCTAGGGCAACCCCATACCTACACACACATCACCATGCCCATATCAGTAACTTACACCCCTCACTCACACACATGTTGTCAAACTTATGGCCCACCCTAGGTCTCTGGCAAACCAACAACACACTCTGTGCATATGATGATACCTGTGCCACATCCCTGTCATCCATAACATCGATGGAGGGACAGGCTAATATGGTTCTGATGCACACGGTGACTGTACTACAGTGTACCAATGTACTGCTGTGTAACATGTTGTCAGCAGTAATGTTTAATGCTTACATGTCAGGTAGTGCAGCTGTCCAGCCATGATGCATTATAGCTGTTAGTAATACTGAGTGATTGTGGTCTCCATAATGTTATCCATTTGTGTTGTAGGTGTACATGTGTCAGCAGGAGTATGGTCTGCTGTCATATCTCACAAGGGGTATGCACTGTGGTGACACCATGGCTGTGCCATATCCTGGGTACAGTTGAACACATGTCACAGGTCTGTATAACAGTTACTGCCTGTGCCACATGGACAGATGACCCCCTGGGACATGTATATTCAGCAACATGAAGTAGATCCCTCCACATACACACACACTCTTACTTGGCATCACTGGGACTAGACCCTTACCTAAGTATGTAGTGCTACTGATGTGTGTGGCTTTAATTGCACACACCACACAGCGTTTAACATGGTGTGTTCCAGGTGACATGTTACATGCACAACATCCCCAGGCATGTATAGTATGGTAATGGGGGATGTAATGCTTGTACAGGGACAATAAATAAGTTTGACATACTATCATATACACATTAGCAAACACATAACAGGCAGACACATATCAGAGAGACTGGGCCTATCAGTGCTAACTACCTTGTCAGTGTGTCCAATGTATTACAGATAGGCTGCACACAGCACATACATAACTGGGTCGGATAGTGTTCTCGGTTACCTGTATGGTTGATGGTGACAGTGGTCACCATACAGTGGTACATGGTGTAATGACAGAATACCCAGCACCCACACCACACTGTGGATAATGTATGCACTAGAACCCATAATGACACTCTGACATACCCACCATCACACATTGACCAGGACTGCATTACAACCCCTTGCCCATCCCAACAGTGCCACAACAAGGACATGCATCTAATGCACATGCCACAGGCATAGTAGGGTGATGCATTGTCATGCCTCTACTATGGGCAGCAACATCACTATCCCTAATACTGTGTGGCAATGTGTATTGTAATAGGAGTATGTGGCCTCGGAATGCTGTACCCTACATATATACACACACTTGCCAGAACTCAGTGGGTATCCCATGCATATCAACCCATTTGTACAACAGTGTTGTGCTGGTATGCAAGGCTCAGGTAGCCTTTAGAAAGAGAAGTGTAACAAGGTACATGTAATGTTCAGTACAGCAGCAGCCACATCTAACTATGGCAATGGGTGTTGCGGTGGGCGTGAAGGGCCTCAGGGTATTCCCAACTACAGGTGTACTAACACACAAACACTGATATTCTCAGTAATGCACATGTACACATTTGTCAGTACTGGGGTGCATTTATGCAGTTGGTCATAGGTTTGTACCTGACTACTGTCCATGGAGAGATGGGAAGTGTAGGGGATGTATGTACAGTGGTATCATGCCACCTGCCATGTGCCTGCATGCAATCTGTCTACAGACACCACTGTGGTGACCCTCAAGGTGAGAGTTACATGCATCACCCAATCCTCTTGGTGCCTCCTGAAAATGTCTGGTGAGGTGTTCCAGTTGACATGTATGCAACATGTATTACAAAACATGGTTAGTGTCTGTGCTGGAGACCTGCACCCAAGCATATTCTGTTGACTGTGGTAGTGCAGTGGCGGTACCCGTGGGCATGTGATGTGTACAGGGTGTTGTGTGTCCTATAACACAGTTGGGAGACATGTCAGTGTCAGTCAGGCATAGGCTGCCTGTACAGATCCAAGCTGGATACCTGACATCTGCACATCTGTACAGGGTTTGACAGACATCAGCTTGCCAACTGGCTATGCAGTAGGATGAATGTATTGACAGACGTCTGACACCAATAGGTATGCCATTACTACATGTTGACGGCCCTCAGTGACATGTGCTACACAAACACTAGTCTTCAGTTAATTTCCACATGTCAGATCATTATCCAGTAGGAAATATATAATGTGACACAGCTCACACACCAGGAACACAACAGTGAGGACTCAGAGTATATCTATGCATGCAGGGGTGTTTGTTGCCAGTACTGCAATTAGCAATCTAGTCTTGCTTGGGAAAGCATGGTCAACAGTAGTAACTTCATGATACACTACATGCCAGAATGACTGCACATAACCTGGGATACTACCCTTGTATGTAACACATTCACACAGATAAGAGTGTTGTACAGGTTATATATACTCAAGTGTCCTACACAGGAGACCCATACCTCTTGCTACTGTACTGACATCAGACAGATGCATGTTATGTACATGGCATTACATACACCTATTACAGATGTAATTATTTATTATTATTATTATTATTTGCAGTTTGTTTGCTAGGATGGTCCATTGGGCAGAAAGAGCTCATTTTCAATAGAGTCCTGGGAAGAAAAGCTCCAGGGACACAAAGCATACAAAACAATAACAGCATGTTATAGTAAACAGAAGCGTATGAAGCGTACATGAAAAACAAAGCATTTGATAATACAATCTAGAAGATAAAGAAATTATATAACAATTAGTAAAGTTTACAAATATATAGTTCCTATCATTGCTACAAAAGAAGTTAAGTCTGTTACATTAAGTAGGTATATAAAAGTCAATTACAACTGTCAGTAGCTATGTAGCTATTTACAAGTAAATACATTCCCACATGGAAAATATGAAATGGTGTGTGGGAGGGGGGATATATAGGTTAAGTGAGGATAAGGGAGGGATGAGTTAGAGGAAGAAGAGACAGAGGAAAGTGGGGAGGTAGATAGTTGAGTTAGGAAAAAGGAAAAAGGGTAGGTAGTAAGGTAGCTACAGAGGTGTTATGCAGGATGGGAACATGAACATTCCCAGAGTGATCCCAGGTGTGAGTGGAGCAGAGTTTTGAAAGTGGTGGGGCAGCCGGTGAGGTGAATATGGGATGGAAGGGAGTTCCAAAGACGTGCTAAGGAGAAAGAGTAGGAGTTTGCCTGCTGGGCGGGCTAGTTTGTGGAGTTTGAGGGCATTCTGGGCATTCGTTCTTAGGCGTCTGTTGGGTAGGTGCATTGTAAAGGTTGAGGCTAGAGAAGGGCATAGGGAGGGACTGAAAATTAGTTTTTGAGCATAAACTAGTTGGGAGTAGATAAGATAGTTGGGCAACTCTAGCCAATGTAGTTTGTGGAGGGTAATACAGTGATAAGTGGAGGATCTATGCCCAGTGGAAAATATGGCCATTTTGTTCTAGCAGAAAGAAAGTTTTGTCTTGGTGGAAGATGAGAGGTTGGTTAGGAGTGGGGCACCATAAAGGAGAGAAGGGATGAGATATGTGGTGGAGAGAAGAAATCTAGTAGATGGAGTCAGGTAGCAATTGTGGCGATTGACCATGCCAAGTTTCTAGTGTGTTTTTTAATATTTGTTTGTATGTGGGTATCAAATTTAAGCTGATCATCAATGAGGACACCTAACAGTTTAGTATTGGAAAATATTTCAAAGGAAATGTTATTCTGACTGGTGATGATGAATGAGTTTTTACTGATAATTGTGGTTTTGGAACGGGTGAATAGCATGAGTTTGTTTTTTGATGCACTGAGTGCCAAATGGTTATCTAGCATCCATTGTTCCGTGGATGAGAAGGCATCTTAGGCTAATTTTATGAGGGTGTAAGTGGACTTTGTAGAACAGATAATCGTTGAATCATCTGCGTATTGGATGATTTTAGCATTAGGGAGGTGGAGGTCATTTATAAATATATTGAATAATAGGGGACCTAGTAAGGAACCCTGGGGTACTCCAGTGGAGGTGTTGAGGAATGGGGAGAAGGTTTTCTTCCATTTGACTGCTTGTTACCTATTGGAAAGTTAGCTGGTAAACCAATTAATGGAAGAGGGTGATAGCTTTAGATTACAGAGTTTGGTTAGGAGAAGGTTGAGAGAGATGGTATTGAAGGCCTTTGAAAGGTCCAGGAGGATGGTGAATACAATACAGCCGGAGTCACATGCTTTATTCACAGTTTCAAGGAAGGAGAGTAGTGCGGTAATAGTGTTGTGTCCAGGCCTGAATCCATGTTGTGTGGAGGTTAGCAGGTGGTTGTCTATGAGGTAGGGTAGCAGTTGTAGATGGATACACTTTTCAAGTAGTTTGGAGATGGTAGATAAGATGGCGATGGGTCTGAAATTTGTGATGCTATTATTGTTTCCCCCTTTGTGGAGGGGAATAATAAAGGCTTTTTTCCAGAGTTGGGGTATGTAGCCTTCTTAGATTGACTGGTTAATGAGAATGCAAATGAGGAATGCAATGGAATCAGCAGCTATCTTTAGGAAGAAGGAGGGAATATTGTCAGGGGCACTGGGGCATGGTTTTAATTTGTGGAAGAGTTTTTTTATAGTTGATACTGGGATGGGTTTTAGAGAGAAGAGAGGAACCTGGGAGGTGGAAATACCAGAGGATGGGGAGATATTGGGATCAGTAACTGGGTAAGTAGGGTTGTTTGGGAAGGATGATGTTAATTTGGATATAGAGTCAATGAAGAAGTTATTAAATTGTGTGACTATCAGCGTTACCCTGCTATGTTATCAGACAGTGTGTGAGCACAGGTTACCATGGCTGAGCCATGCTTAGCAGGTGTCAGCATTGCTGCAATACAAGAGCTAAGCAGATGTGTGCACTGGTAAGCGAAGCCTACACGGTGTAAGCCCCTGTACATATAACTGTAGCTTAGCACAGCTTAGCTTCGTGCAAACCCGCTTAAAGCTGCTCAAAACTGCCTTAACCACTCTGTATCCAACAGCCCTTGTTCTGCCCACCAAAAAAATAAACAGCCCTTGCAGGTCTTGAACCCAGCACCGTGTACACTATAGTTAACCACTACGCCATGACAGCTGTGAAGACAGTTGTTTTTCCAATACATCTGCCAGTAGACATACTGAATAGTACTGAACAATTGCTGTGACTTCGACAATTGTATAGTACATGTTAGTGATATTACTGTTGCATCACATATGTTGTTACATCTAAATATACACATATCAGATACATACGGTGTGATACATCTGGGAAGGTATACATAACAGTAATATTTACAAATGACAAGGACATGGATATATACATATACATATGTAGATATATGTCTACATGTACATAAACATATACATTGATATATATATATATATATATATATATATATATATACACATCTGCAGAGTGCATCATATATATGGCCATTTACAGATCTCTCTGTATACATGTATGTACATCATATATGTTCATAGGTAGGTACTAGGCTATCAGCCCAAGGGCCTAAGTAAGCCTAGCCAACAAGGTTCCTTGGCTTATGCCACCCAAGAAAGTTAATTTCCTGTGCCCCTGTCGATCAGAGCCACAGAAGTGATCCCTGAGGTGTATTTCCTATTTCCCATCCACCCATCAAAATTTCTCTTGAAGAGTGCTAAAGAGAAACTTTGCTTAACATAAATGGGTAGCTTGTTCCAGAGTATAGGAAGTCTCTAGGACAGGAATCGCTCCCTCCAGCATGTCCTGTTTATTGTGGTGACAAGGCTTAGGTCCCTAGAGCACGTAGCTCAGTGGGATTGGGATTTCTTTAGGTGTAGCATGTCCAACCGCTCTGGGTTTAACATAGCTTTATTTTTTAGGCAGAGATTTCCTCGGAGCAGGCGATATGCAAAAGAGTAAAGCTCGAGTTTTTTGAGATGGTCAGTGTAGGGCATCTGTTTGAAGCCAGTAATCCTCTTTGTGAGGTACTTCTAAGGCCTTTCCAGTTGCTGCAGATGTCTTGTGAGGTACATTCCAAAAGGGACGTTGTACTCTATAATGGGTCTAATGAGTGCAGAGTAGAGGGGAACAATTACCTCTTTTTTCCTGGATGAGAACCCTTTTGTGATGAGGTGTGCCACATAGAAGGATTTCCTGACTACTGGGGCGATGTGATTATTAAAGGAGAGACTACTGTCCACCTGGGTCCCAAGGTCTCTTATCACACATTCAGCATAAAGTAAACTGCCATTTACACGGTAGTTCATGGATACAGAGTTTTTACCAAAAGGGATGACAAATGCACTTTTTGGCATTGAGCTTGAGGCCATGCCTCTGACACCAGGCATCTGTCTCAGAGGCGCCTTTCTGTAGGATGTCCACATCATTTGAGGACTCTATTATGGCTCCTAGTTTACAGTCTTCTGCGAACTTCGTTAGCCATAGGCCTTCTGTGTTAGCCTGTACTTCAGAGAAGTAGATACCAAACAGGAGAGGTCCCAGGACTAAACCCTGTGGTACTCCACTTGCTACAGGTATGAAGTCAGATTTAGAGTCTGCAACTTTTACAGTGTGGGTTCTGTCAGTGAGCCAGTTGGCAACTCATCTTGTGACGTAGGAATTTATACCTAGCGTAGTGAGTTTAGTTATAATTCCAGAATGGGAGATGGTGTCGAAAGTCTTGGCGAGGTCAAGATAGGCTGTGTGAACCACCTTACCCTCATCTATGGCTTTGGTGCCTGCCTCAAAGAAGTCGATCAGGTTCAGAAGGCATGGTCTGCCTTTCACAAACCCGAACTGGGTGGGATCCAGAGTATGGATGTTACCAATGTCTTTGTTTATGAATTCCATTATGATTATGTTCTATGGCCTTGCAGACCAGGCTTGTCAGGCTAATAGGGCGATAGTTCCCAGGATCAGTGGTGGCTCCCTTTGTGGAGTGGGATAACTGTTGCTGTGCGCCATTCAGTGGGCACAAAGCCTGATGTGAGACTATGGTTGAACATGGTGCTTAGGTGGGGAACCAGTTCATTCTCAAGTTCGTGTAAAATGCAGCCTGGGATGTTGTCCAGTCCCATGGATGCTGTGTTTTTGGTTTTAGAGAGTGCAGCTTTTACCTGCATAGATGTGATTACAGGGACTCTGCATCCTTCCTGTATAGATAAGGGTCCTTTAGGGGGTGAGAGGGGGGTAAAGTTAGCACTGAACCTATTTGCCAGAAAGTTGGCAATATCAGTTGGTTCTGTAACTTTTGTGCCACTGTGCTGCAACTCAGAGCAGATCTTTGTGTTGCCACTGAGATTCTTGATATAGCTATAGAATGCTTTTTGGTTGCTCTTAGAATCAGTGGCGATTTTGTTTTTGTAGCTAGCTTTGGAGGATCTTATAGGGGATCTCAGCTTCTTACAGAGGCTGACCAGGGAGCTCCTCCACTCATGGGATTTTACTCTCTTTTGCAACAGTTTCTTCCTTCTGTTCTACAGTTTGTTTATGGCAGGGGACCACCAGACTGGCTTCCTTTTTCTGGAGGATAGCGTCTTGGTTCTGTTTGGGATAGCACGATCCATGCACTCATGTAAGTGCTTACAGAGTGCATTTGTGTAGGATTCAGCAGTCATAACTGCATTGTCCATCTGCATGGGTGTCATGAAGTTTGCCACTTCTGTCTTAAGAAGTATGAAGTTGGCTTTGGAGAAATTTGTTACCATGGTTTCCTTAATGGTGGGTTGGGGCAGGATGCGGATATCTAAGGTGATTAGCTTATGGTCGGACCTGACCAACAAAGAGTTGATTTCAAGTGTGGAACACCAGTCACTCATGTTGGTAATGACTAGGTCTAGGATATTGTTGCCTCTGGTGGAGGGGGTGGATAAGTTGATCCAGGGCATTGGAATTTATGAATTCCAGAAAGTGTTCAGCAAAGAGTTGGTACATGAGTAGTTTTCCCATTTAATGGTGGGGTGGCTGAAATCACCCATTATTAGGGTGTTTGGCTGAACCCTAATATTTTCCAGTATATCAACAATTAGGAGTGGGAATCCTGGGGCATGGTGGGGGAATCTGTATCAAGCTACAATTTGGATTGCAGTTTTGCCCAGAGTTAGTTGCACTTGGATAACCTGGAGGTGTAGATATCCTTAATGAATATGGACACGCTCCACCTTTGGTGTTCATATATATCTATTTATACACCAAATATCAAACGAAACACCACCAAGGTTAAATGCTGCTGAATTCATGAGTAAATAGCAAATAGAGCGGCAAACACAGCTATAAAGCAGGATAAGCAGAATAAACAGCCAAGCAGTAAATAAATCCATAATAGTTTAATAAAGATTAGCGCTTTCACAAACGCATTTGCTTCATCAGACTCCACTAAAGGACATGGCATAATTTCCTTTTATACATACTTAAATTCAAACAAATCAATCAAATGCTAAACCAACAATTAATAAATAAAATCACATTACCATCATGTCAAAACAATGCAATTATTTAAAACACTTAAAAACATCACAATAACAAAATAAAATAAAATTATTTCCTACATCTCTGATCCCTTAGTCTGGCCGTAATGGCAATATGGTCATTAAGCCCTTTGCCTAAATGGGCCCTAAGCTTAATAATCCACTTAAGCTCTGTATTTTCTGTTCTATTAGAAATATCACCTAATCTTTCACCCTCAGAGGTAAGTTCTAACACAGTAAACATAAAAATATGTGACTCACATAACTCTATGGTGCATCTAGTTATAGTACTGTATGTGTGCCCTCTCCAGTAGCAATACAGATGATCTCTAATACGCTCATGTAATCTCCTGTTCATTTTACCAACATAAAATGAGCCATAACACACACATCTAGCTAAATATATGAGATTTCTGCTATTACAATCAGATTTACACTTAAACTTAAATAACTTCCCTGTATCGGGATGCATACAATCAAACCCATTATAGATGTGTTCACAGAAGTTACAACAGCCACATCTAGTTGTTCCCTCTTCTAAAGCCAACATCTCCCCATGAGAATTCATTTTTGGATAGCAAAGCCTCCGTTTAAGATTCCTCATATTCTTATATGTAATACATGGTTTATTGCCAACTATCTCTGTAATCTATCAGTACTAAGTATCCTCCAGTTCTTTTGCAAAATTTTTCTAATCTCACCATGGTCCCTAGTGAATGCAAAACTAAAAGGAACACATTTCTCTGTTTTATTATATGCAACAGATTTCGCTGGTCTAGAAAAATAAGGTCAAGCCCTGTCATTATGCATCCTCTAAACATAAAATGTTAATTTATCAACTCTTTCTCCCTGATAACCTCTCCTGATAAAATCACTACGAATTTTGTCAAATTCATTATTTAAATTTACATCTCTATCAGTCAGTCTTGAAGACCACATAGCCTGTCCTTTCACTATGTTATCGAATATATGGCTAGGGTGCATGCTCATTCTGTATAAATATGACGATAGCAGTTCTTCACATATCTATTTGTATGCAGAAAACCATCAGCATCAACACCAATCTTAACGTCCAAACATTCAATGGCACTAGAAGAAATTGTGCCAGAAAACCTCAAAAACTCACTGCTCTGGTTCATGTAAGATACCAAGCACAAGAGCTCGGTCTCACAACCCCTCCACAAAATACATAAGTGGTCTACAAATCATCTGTAGAACAGGAGATGTTCTCTGGCCAGAGGATGCGTAAGCATGCATTGGCATTCCCATTCTGCCATCACCATGTTGGCATAGCTTTTGGCACATGACGTGTCCATAGCCATGCCCAACAATTGGTGATAATACTTCCCATTAAATAGGAATACATTATTCTCTAAAACTAGTGAGAGCAAAAAACACATTAGATCTATTTTACTACCTAGATAGGAGCTGTTGCGTTTAAGAAAGTTTCTAACCATCATAATCCCTTCCAAATTAGGGATCACAGTAAAAACGGAAGTGACATCATACGTAGCCATTAGGCAGCCCTTCGTTGATATACCATTGTCTTCAAAAAAACAGTATAAATCCTGAAGCAAATGCTTAGTATCACATAATATAATCTGGTATTGATTCAACATTGGTCTTAATTGCTTCTCAATATATATACTAAGTGGCTCTGTGAGCCAATCTCCACTGGCTACTATAAGCCTAAAGGAGGGTGTTAAAGGATCCTAGTGGATCTTCAGAAGTCCCTGAAAATCAACAGTTTCTCTACTACAAAATATATAATCATTTCTTTAGTCATCATACCTCCTTCTGCATATTGCATTAGAACATTCGTCACTTCTTCTATCATCCTCTGAATATCAGTTAAGGTGATATTCTTATAAACCTTAACATCATTTAACATTTCAGACAAAGAGCGAAAATAATATTCACTGCCCATAACAACAATTTGACTGCCTTTGTCTGCCGGCCTTATAGCTATACTGGTGTCCCTTTCAAATGTTAATAAAGCTGATCTTTCACATTTAGGAAGGTTATTATATTGTTTCCTTTTATATTTATGTTTATCCCCCTCAAAATACTCAAAAAATGTTCATTGGATGCCAGTTTGGAGCCATTGGCTACATCTCCTTTCAATGAGACTGATGCTTCGGTGTATGAAATGCCTTTGACGGAAAACCTTAGTTTATCCCATAATGTAGGGATGGTGGGGTAAAGAGTAGGTGACGAACAATACGTGTTCGAATAATAGTGAAGATCTGATTGTTAGACCGAAGACTGGGTCCACTACTTTTCAGCCGACTTTTTCGCTGCTTCTTCCTATTCAGAACAAACGGAAGCAATCAACAGGGTCACAGTATCAATGAGGGAGATTGAAACAAAGAACAGAACAACGCAGGAACACCAATACATTAAAGAAGATGTGGGAGAAAGCAGTATTGACTTAGTTTGGAATAATTCACACAGGTACATTACTTCTATTGAACTAAATGTTCTTAATAAGGGCTTGTTCTTTATTCCTACTATGTCTTCGAACATTGCTGATAACTTGATTGACCTTAAATTGACTTTATGCAATGTGCAATTAAAATTAATGTTTAGTGATGGAGAGAAATTTAACCATGTTACTAGTGATGGTACAGTGCACAATGTATTTAGAAAACATAGTGTCTTCAATCCACAATTTAATTCCACTTTGGACATGTTCTATAAAGTTTGTGAAGCCGACCTTTATGAGTATTCTGAGGGGGGTAACCATAAATATAAAAGCAAACAATATAGTAACCTTACTGTATGCGAAAGATCAGCTTTATTAACATTGGAAAGGGACACCAGTATAGCTATAAGGCCGGCAAACAAAGGCGGTCAAATTGTTGTTAAGGACAGTGAATATTATTTTCGCTCTTTGTCTGAAATGTTAAATGATGTTAAGGTTTATAAGAATATCACCTTAACTGATACTCAGAGGATGACAGAAGAAGTGAGGAATGTTCTAATGCAATATGCAGAAGGAGGTATGACGACTAAAGAAATGTTTAGATATTTTGTAGTAGAGAAACAGTTGATCCCTGTTTTTCAGGGACTTCCGAAGATCCACAAGGATCCTTTAACACCCTCCTTAGGCCTATAGTGGCCAGTGGAGGTTGGCTCACACAGCCACTTAGTATATATATTGAGAAGCAATTAAGACAAATATTGAATCAATACCAGTTTATATTACATGATACTAAGCATTTACTTCAGGATTTATACTGTTTTTGTTGAAGACAATGGTATATCAATGAAGGGCTGCTGAATGGCTACGTATGATGTCACTTCCTTGTTTACTGTGATCCCTAATTACAAAGGGATTATGATGGTCAGAAACTTTCTTAAACGCAACAGCTCCTATCTAGACAGTAAAATATATCCAATATGTTTTTTGCTCTCACTAGTTTTAGAGAATAATGTGTTCCTATTTAAAGGGAAGTACTATCACCAATTGTTGGGCGTAGCTATGGGCACGTCATGTGCCAATAGCTACGCTAACATGGTGATGGCAGAATGGGAATGCCAATGCATGCTTATGTATCCTCTGGCCAGAGAGCATCTCCTGTTCTACAGACTATTTGCAAAAGACTTATATATTTTGTGGAAGGGTTGCGAGACCGAGCTCTTGTGCTTGGTATCTTACATGAACAAGAGCAGTAGTTTTTGAGGTTTTCTGGCACAATTCCTTCTAGTACCACTGAATTTTTGGACGTTAAGATTAGTGTTTATGCTGATGGTTTTCTGCATACAGATAGATATGTGAAGAACTGTTATAGTCTGTCGTATTTACACAGAATGAGATTGCACCCTAGCCATATATTCGATAACATAGTGAAAGGACAGGCTACGTGGTCTTCAAGACTGACTGATGGATGCGAATTTAAATAATGAATTTGACAAAATTCGTAGTGATTTTATCAGGAGAGGTTATCAGGGAGAAAGAGTTGATAAATTAACATTCGATGTTCAGAAGATGCGTAATGACAGGGCTCAACCTTATTTTTCTAGACCAGTGAAATCTGTCACATATAATAGAACACAGAAAAGTGTTCGTTTTAGTTTTGCATTCACTAGGGACCATAGTGAGATTAGAAACATTTTACAAAAGAACTGGAGGATACTTGGTACTGATAGATTACAGACATAGCTGGCAATAAACCATTTATTACAAATAAGAATATGAGGAATCTTAAACGGAGGCTTTGCTATCCAAAAATGAATTCTCATGGGGAGATGTTGGTTTTGGAAGAGGGAACAACTAGATGTGGCTGTTGTAACTTCTGTGAACACATCTAAGATGGAGATGATTTTATGCATCCAGATACAGGGCAGTTATTTAAGTGTAAATCTGATTGTAATAGCAGAAATCTCATATATTTAGCTAGATGTGTGTGTTACGGCTCATTTTATGTTGGTAAAACCAACAGGAGATTACGGGAGCGTATTAGAGATCATCTGTATTGCTATCGGAGAGGGCACACATACAGTGCTATAGCTAGGCACACATACAGTGCTATAGCTAAGAGTTAGGTGAGTCACATAGATTTATGTTTACTGTGTTGGAACTGATCTCTGAGGGTGAAAGATTAGGTGATATTTCTAATAGGACAGAAAATAAAGAGCTTAGGTGGATTATTAAGCTTAGGGCCCACTTAGGCAAAGGGCTTAATGACCACATTGCCATTAGGTGATATTTCTAATAGGACAGAAAATAAAGAGCTTAGGTGGATTATTAAGCTTAGGGCCCCCTTAGGCAAAGGGCTTAATGATCACATTGCCATTACGGCCAGACTAAGGGATCAGAGACTTCGGAAATTATTTTATTTTATTTTGTTACTGTGGTATCTTTAAGTGTTTTAAATAACTGCATTGTTTTGACATGATGGTAGTGTGATTTTATTTATTAATTGTTGGTTTAGCATTTGATTGGCTTGTTTGAATTTAAGTATGTACAAAAGGAAATGATGTCATGTCCTTTAGTGGGGTGTGATGAAGCAAATGTGTTTGTGAAAGTGCTAACCTTTATTAAACTATTGTGGATTTATTTACTGCTCGGCTGTTTATTCTGCTTATCCTGCTTTATAGCTGTGTTTGCCGCTCTATTTGCTATATATCTATTTATATCGATATATATATGTAGATATCTATAACTATATGTACACATATATCTATATATCTGTACATGTATAGACATATATAGATGTGTATATATATATATATATATATATATATATATATATATATATATATGCACATATATCTATATATCTGTACATGTATAGACATATATAGATGTGTATATGTGTATATATGTGTGTATATATATATATATATATATATATATATATATATATATATATATATATACATATATATATATATATATATATATATATATATATATATATATATATATATATATATATATATATATATATATACATACATACATACATACCACATATCCACCATATGCTAAGAACATGACATAGGTCTACCCCTACCAATAGTCTCAACTCTCTCAACCTCTTGGGTGCAATGTATATATATATCAATGAATATATATCAGGTATTGCTGTAGAGACGTGGTACTGTAACGGGGTTTGTCTTGTTGGGGGTGTGTAGGCCATGTACATCTGTTATTGACATGTATTGACAGATAGTACAACAGACATCTAAGTACCACTGATAGCACAGTAATGATCCTGTGGACTACAGCAGATATAGGGGATATATATGGACAGTCTGGCACACTCTGGTCAGTCCAGATCTATACACAGATCCCCCATGTGGAGAGGTATGGACAGAGTCCACTTGAATTAATGTTAACAGCGGGACCAATGGGTATATCACGTATAATACTGGACTACATATTAAGTGGGTATACAAGCATCACACCTGCTACATACAACTGGCACAACAGGAGGTGGTACAGAGGTCACATGGCCCATGCGCACCCAGTAGTTGGTATCATCATCACATCCCACAGCACAGCTTTTGGTTAACACAACATACATGGTGGCCTGGTCCGGCAGTTTATCTTGCAATACACACATATAACATCACACTGTGGCAGTACAGATGCTAGGGTGTAACAAAGCACTGTAAAAGTAACAGGCAACCAATGCTAGGTATGTAACAAATGGCCTTATACCGGAATACACAATACTGCAACACAACAGGGCTCTACAGGCATGTCATAGCAATACACACAGACCTGCAAATACTGGGTGTGTACCATGTCACAGCCACAGCCACCAGCCAAATATGCGAAGGAATGCATACCTACACTATATGGACTATCTGATCAACACCATCCTCATATGTGCCTCACACACACCCCCACCATATATCATATCAACACACACATCATATGTACCACTTGTGGTATGGGTGCCCTACATATACTGGGTCCACACACATGTGGGTCCAATGCCTGTCTGTGGTACTGGAGCAGCATGCAAAAAGCAGCATAAAACAGGAAAAGAACCCGATACAATCTTCCCATACACACAGAACGCTGCACACGTAGAAGACGTATATAATACAATACATGCACACCAAGCACAGACCCCCACTACTCCTAACACAGTACCAGGCAATCCAGGTTAGAAGTACACAGACCTACTACTGTACACAACTCCAGTAGGGTACTTGGGTTATGTTGTCAGAAATAACTCCTACTATACACTAACATGTCTAGCAGTCTGATACCTGCACCTCGCATATCAGGTATGTGACAAGGTTGACAGACGTACAGAACGCAACAAACATCAAAACTGCATGGCATATGTACAAGGTTGACCCACTTGTGGCTGGGTTGGCAAAGGGTTTGTTGTGATATATGTCCTGTGAGGGACATGATGTCACATTTACTCAGTCACACAGGTTTGATGGCTATATACATCCTATATGAGAAGTATGTTCTCAAGTAGGGTGAACTCTGAACCACTGACTGACTCAAAACACAAGATTATGCTTCTGCAGTTCTAAGATAGGTGAACTCACCAGTACACACAAGACACAATACACTTAAACACTCATGTAGTCGCAGATAACCCTACAGACCACACATTCCTCAAACACATAACCCTGTCAACACAGGTGGTAGAGCAGTAGACCAACGCACCTTACACACAAGCCCTCCCAAGAGCTATCCTGTCTGTACAGTGTTAGCTGTTCATTCTGTGTTTGTGTGTGCTCTATATTGCTGTGTTTGTCTGTGAAGCTCACAGTGTAGTGAAACATGAAGTATAAGCTACAATCCTGTGCTGCTGTTATATAATGGTGTTCATTGTTTCCATGTCATGTTGAATGAAAGGGCCAGCACCCTTATGATGTTCTAGTGTATCTCATCATCCATGCACAACAGAGACTGCAATTCATCCTATTCAACATGCAATCCATGAGCATCCCTTACAAAACACACCACCAGAAAGCAGCAGGAGTGAGCATCCATCCTGTTATAAGACAGGCTGGAAGAGAGAGAGACAGCAGGTGACAAAGTCCCACAGGGATGGATAACAAGTAAGCAGTTTATGGTTGAACAAACAACGTTATGCGGTATGGGGGTTCAAGAGTAGCTATATCACATGTCTGTGTCAGGTATTACGGTATAGGGTTTCAAATCCCCTGCCTGCAAAGGGAGGGGAATATGCAACTGTGATTATGAATCCATACAAGCACAAAGGAGGGGAGGGGAGCTGTCCAAGTGTAACACAGCCACACTCTCTCAGGGACTCACACACGTTATCAAAGTTGGCAGGGTCAGGCTTACACTTCTTAACTAGCTAGTTTGCCAGAATACAGTAAAAAGCAGGTATCACATGCACCACAGAGGTTATCAGGATGATATATGGGCAAAGGGTGTGCCAGGTTGTCCGACATTAGAAGGCATGCTTCAGTAGGCCAATGGGAGGTGCAGTGAGTGTGAATGGCGTCCAAATCATTATACTCCACACACACAGACACAGGTTGCCAGTACTGACATGCATGGGTGCATTGCTTCACATGTGTGTCGTGGTTGACTGTGCCAGAAGGCTGTACAAGGGTAGGTAAAGGGTATACCTTAGCATCAGGCCACATGACAATGGTCTGCTGTGTGGCTCAGGGGTGCAGTGTCTGGACTGGCCCTCACAGGTGGGTACTGTATTCACCATCCAGTCATCTTGGTTACTATTGTGGGTGGCCAGTGCTGTGCAATGTTTGCCATGTATGTGTTCTATAGTCCATGAAATGGATGGTGTCTGGGATGTGCACACATCCCACATGCATGTTCTGTGACATGTGGAAATGTACCTGGGGTGTCTGGGGCATGTTGTGTACACAGATTGTTATCATCAGAAGTGTCATTCCTGGCCTTATGTGGTGAAAACTGGCAATGGACACCAGGTTGACCCTGCACCTACATTGACAGCATGATACAGGTATTCCTTGGTGTCAGTGGCATCTGTCCATACAGGATATGTGTATAAGACATGGTATGTCCTTTGTGGGTTACACTTGCTGGCACTACAGTTGTTGCAGGTATGCAGTGGGGAACATAGTGAAGGAGCACTGTATGCAATGATGTGCCTATTGTAGGGATGGCACAGGGTGCAATGCCCTCTGTAGTCCACTGCAAACTCCATGGTTACTATCTGTGGGCAATATGCAGGGAACTACCAACATAGTGGCTGTTGCCTAGCCGAGTGTGTTTGTGTATGAGACATGGGTTGCGAGTGTTCTCAGGGTAAGGCAAGGGTTGCCTAAATTGTTCACCAGGCCTTGATGTCACATGTAGGAGTATGGATTGTATACCCCAGCCTGTCTGATGTTTGACATCTTTTATCCTTGTATGGTGGACACTGTGACATATAACAGGCCCACCATACAAGAAATTTGCAAAACCCACTCCACTATGAGCCCAGTTGTTACACACTCACAACCACCTCCACACAGGATACGAATGACAAACACAGACACACACACACACACATACACACACACACAAAACCAGTTCTCACAGTTGTCATGTCTGGAATTGGAACTCCTACCTAACTAGTACATCACACTACAGCATTACGCAGTTATAGCATGTACTACGGAAATTACTGGGCTACACCTTCCCCAAAGGTGTATTTCAATGTGAATGACATCAGCAGGCTTGCCAAAGAAGGGCAATGGAAGTTGTAGTGACTGTGAAGGGCCTCAAAAGCATTGCTCCCTACACAAACTAAGACACACTAACATCCACACTTGCCATGTCTGGGAATAGAACTCTTACCTAACTAGTATAACACACTACAACGTTATGCAGTCATAAGATGCACCACAGAGATTACTGGGCTACTCCTTCCCCACAGGTGTATTTTAAAGTGAATGACATCAGTTACTTGCCAAGGTTGGACAATGGAAAGTGTAGTTCATAGGTTCATATGCTGATGCTAGGCTATCGACCCTAGGGCCTATACATGCCTAGACATGACAATTCCCTGGCTATGATTTCCCACAATATTTATTTCCCTGCACCCCTGTCTATCAGGGCAGCTGACATGATCCCCAGGGTACATTTCCCATCTCCCATCCAATCATCCAGGTTCCTTTTGAAGAGGGCCAAAGAGGCACTCTGCTTGACATGTATGGGCAGTCTATTTCAGAGTCTGGGGAGCCTCTGGGTCAGGAACACATCCCTCCAGCATGTATTGTTCATTGTGATGACAGGATTTGGATCCCTGAAGCATGTGGCTGTGAGGGTTTGGAATTCTTTAAGTGTAGCATGTCCAACAGCTGTGAGTTTGACATGGCATAATATGTTGAGCAGAAATCACCTCTGAGAACACAATACGTGACAGAGTATAGCTGGATGATTTTCAGATGGTCAGCATAGGGCATCTGGTTTAGGCCTGTGGTCATTTCGTGAGGTATGTCTGCAGCCTCTCTACATATTGCAAATGTCTTGTGAGGTACATACGTAACAGGCCGTTGTAGTATGTACTGGGTCTACTGAGAGATGACTACAATAGCCTCCTTTTCCTGGATGTAAAGCCCTTAGCGGGAGGTGTGCCACATAGATGGGTTTCCTGACTGTTGTGGCGATGTGGCCATCAAAGATGAGACCACTGCCACCTGTGTCCCTAACTCTATCACACTTTAGGTGTTTAGTGTACTGCAACCTATGTGGTACTTGACAGGTACATGTCCCTTCCCAATGGGGATAACTATACATTTGTTGGCACTGACCTTGAGGCCATGGCTCAGCCACCAAGTATGTCTTTCTGTAAGGCCCTTCTGTAGAATATCCACATCATGTGAGGATTCAATATTGGCTTCCAGTGTGCAGTCATCTGCGACCTTTGTTTGCTAGTGTCCCTTACTGTTGGACAGTACTTCAGAGCAGTACATGCCAAACAAGTGTGGTGTCAGGACTGAACCCTAAGTTACTCCAACTGCCACTTGTCTGGGGCTCGGGTTGGTGTCACCTACATTTACAGTGTGGGTTCTGTCAGTACAGCAGTTGGCAGCCCATTAGGTGACATAGGGATTAATGTCCAGCTTGATACATTTATCTAGGATTCCAGACTGGGGGATGGTATCAAAGGCCTTGGCGAGGTCCGGATAGGCTGTGTGAACCACCTTACCCTTGTCCACAGCTCTGGAAACGGATTCACAGTTGTCATTCAGGTTGAGGTGACATGATCGGCCCTTCACAAACCCAACCTGGTTAGGGTCCAGTGTTTGCAGGTTGACAATGCCTTTGTATTAATTTCCATGATAATACATTCCATGGCCTTGCAGATCAGGCACGTCATACTGCTAAGGCTGTAGTCACCAGGATCCAAGGTGAATCCCCCTTATGGACTAGGATAACTGTAGCTGTGTGCCACACAGTGAGCACAAAGCCTGAGGTGTGGCTATGATATGACATGGCACATAGCTGAGGTCCCAGTTGAGTTTGTAGCTTATGCAGTACACAGCCCGGGATGCTGACTGGTCCCATGACTGCTCTGGAGAGAGTGTGTTTTTTACCTAGGTAGCCATTATTACCAGAATATGGCAATTTATCCGTGTTGAGATGGGCCCTTTGGGAGTTGGGGATGGGGGTACAGTTGGCACTCAATTGATCTGCCAGGATATTGGCAATATCCCTGGGAGCAGTATATTTAACACCATCCTGTTGTAGCTCACAGCAGTTCTGAACATTGCCATTTAGATTCCTCACATAGCTAGGGAACAGCTTGCAGTTGTTTTATCTAATATTATGTTCGTAACTAACATTGGTGGATGTTATGAGGGATCTCTGCCTCTTACTGTAGCTGGTAAGGGAGTATTTTTGCATCCTGGAAAATCCCCAGTTTCTGCAACAGTTTCTTCCTTTAGTTGTTCAGTATGTTTATGGCAGGGGGCCAACCACATTGGCTTGCTTTTCTTGGTGGGGTGTGTCTTGGTTCTATATTGGATGGCACAAGTCATGCACGAGTGGATGTGCTTGTACAGTGCCTTCATGTACGATTCAGCAGTCGTCCCTTCAGTTCCCATCTGCATGGGTGCCATGACTTTAGCCATGTCTGACATGTGTAGCATGCATGACATTGGCTTTGGAGATGTGAGTTACGGAGGTTTCCTTACTGGAGTGTGGGGGAGGGATGTTGATGTTAAGGGTGATTAGCTCATGGGCAGACCTGACCACCGATGGGGTGACCATAGGTGTTGAGCATTCATTTCCCATGTTGGTAATGACCAGGTCTAGGATATTTGAGCTCCTGGTGGGACTATGGGTTACCTGATCCAGAGTATTGGGAATTATGATTTCCAAGAACTGTTGGGCACACGTATTGGTACACAAGTCACTTTCCCAGTTAATGTCAGGGTAGTGCAAATCACCCAGTATTAGGGTGTTTGCTTGTATCATAATATTTCACAGTACGTTTCAAAAGCTGTAGTGGGTATAATGGGGCATGGTGGGGGATCTGTAACAAGCGATACAATTTGGAATAGAGTCTAACCCACTGTTAGTTGCACCGTGGTATTTCAGACACATTCTGTTGGGCAAGTAGTCTGGTGGTGTGAATATCCTTGGTGAATAAGGACACTCCTCCACCTTTATTGTTTTGTTCCCGGTTTGGTGGCCAACAGGTGTGGTGAGAACTGTACCTGGTATTGCAGAGGTGCTCTCTGGAGGCTTGGATCAGGTCTCTGTTACTGCACAATTATCGATGTTCTCCATTTTTAGGTGCGAGTAGTAACTGTGAATGGCCAAAAAACATTGATCCCGACACACACAACCAAACACAGTTGCTATGTCTGGGAATAGAACTCCTACCTAACTAGTTTATCACACTACAGCATTACGCAGTTATAGGATGCATCACGGAGATTACTGGGCTACTCCTTTCCCAAAGGTGTATTTCAAAGTAAATGACATCAGCAGGCTTGCCAAAGAAGGGCAATGGAGGTTGTAGTGACTGTGAATGGCCTCAAAAGCATTGTTCCCTACACAAACAAAATCCAAACATGCCATGTCTGGGAATAGGTTCATAGCTTGGTACTACGCTATTGGTCCTAGAGCCTATGCAAGCCTAGCCATAACAATTCCCTGGATATTTCTTCCCACAATATTTACTTACCTGGACCCCTGTCTAGCAGGGCGACTGACATGATCCCCGGGGTGAATTTCCTATCTCCCATCCAATCGTCAAGGTTCCTTTTGAAGAGGGCCAAGGAGGCGCTCTGCTTGACATGTATGGGCAGTCTATTCCAGAGTATGGGGAGTCTCTGGGTCAAGAACCTATCCCTCCAGCATGTTTTGTTCATTGTGATGACAAGGTTTAGATCCCTGGAGCATGTGGCTCTGAGGAATTGGGATTTCTTTAAGTGGAGCATGTCCAACAGCTAAGGGTTTGACATGGCCTTATATGTTAAGCAGAGATCGCCTCTGAGTAGACGATATGCCACAGAGTATAGCTGGAGTTTTCTTAGATGGTCAGCATATGGCATCTGCTTTAGGCCTGAGGTTCTTTTAGTGAGTTATTTCTGTGGCCTTTCCAGCTGTTGCATATGTCTTGTGAGGTGCATACCAAATGGGGAGTTATACTCTTCAATGGGTCTAATGAGGGATAAGTACAGTGAGACAATGATTCCTTTTTTCTGGATGAAAAGCCCTTAGTGATGAGGTGTGCCACATAGAAGGATTTCCTGACTGTTGTGGCGATGTGTTTATCGAAGGTGAGACAACTGCCCACCTTTGTCCCCAAGTCTCTCATCACATTTTCGATGTTTAGTGTAATGCCACCTATGTGGTAATTCATGGGTACATGTTTTTTTCCAAAGGGGATAACTATACATTTCTTGGCATTAAGCTTGAGCCCATTACTCTGGCACCAAGCATCTGTTTCTGAAAGGCCCTTTTATAGAATATCCACATCATTTGGGGATTCAGTAATGGCCCCCAGTTTGCAGTCATCTGCAAACTTTGCTAGCCAGAGTCCGTTAGTGTTGGCTTGTACTTCAGAGAAGTAGATGCCAAACAAGAGTGGTCCCAGGACTGAACCCTGAGGTACTCCACTTGTCTCTTGTCTGGAGCTGGATTTGGAGTCAGCTATGTTTACAGTCTGGGTTCTGTCAGTAAGCCAGGTGGCAACCCATCAAGTGAAGTAGGGATTTATGCCCAGCTTAGTAAGTTTATCTAGGATTCCAGAGTGAGGGATGGTGTTGAAGGTCTTGGCAAGGTCCAGATAGGCTGTGTGGACCGCCTTACCCTCGTCCACAGCTCTGGAGACTGATTCGAAGAGGTCAATCAGGTTCAGGAGACAAGATCTGCCCTTCACGAACCCAAACTGGGTGGGGTCCAGTGTCTGAAGGTTGCCAATGTCTTTGTTTATACGTTCCATGATAATGCGTTCCATGCCCTTGCAGATCAGGCTCGTCAGACTGAAGGGATAGTAGTTCCCGGGATCCAAGCTGGATCCCCCCCCTTGTGGAGTGGGAAAACTGCAGCAGTGCGCCACTCAGTGGGCATGAAGCCAGTGAGGCTATGATTAAACATGGCATTTAGATGAGGTGCCAGTTCATTTTGTAGTTCATGTAGTACACAGCCCAGGATGTCATATGGTCCCATGGATGCTGCATTAGCTTTGGAGAGTGCGGTTTCTACCTGTGTGGCCTTGATTACCAGAATTTGGCAATGTTTTGGTATTGAGGTGGGCCCTTTAGGGGGTGAGAGGGGGGTGAAGTTGGCATTAAATCAATCTGTCAGGATATTGGCAATATCCTTGGGATCAGTATATTTAAAGCCATTCTGTTGTAGCTCAGAGCAGATCTGAGCATTGCCATTTAGAACTCCTACATAACTAGTTTATCACACTACAGCATTATGCAGTTATAGGATGCGCCACGGAGATTACCGGGCTACTCTTTCCCCAAGGGTGTATTTCAAAGTGAATGACATCAGCAGCCCTGCCAAAGTAGGGCATTTGAAATTGTAACGAGTGTGACTGGCCTAAAAAGCATTGATCCCTACACAGACACACACACACACACACACACACACACACACACACACACACACACACACACACACACACACACACACACACACACACACACACACACACGTACACACACACACACGTACACACATGCACACACACACACGCACACACGTACACACACGCACGCACACACACGTGCACACACACACACACACACTTGCCACGTCTGGGATTAGAACTCCTACCTAACTAGTACATCACACTACAGCATTACACAGTTATAGGACACGCCATGGAGATTACTGGGCTACTACTTCCCCAAAGGTGTATTTCAAGGTGAAGACATCAGCAGGCTTGCCACAGTACGGCAATGGGGAGTGCAGTGTGTGTGCATGGGGCATAACCCATTCATCAAGAGGCAGACACACAACACTCAGGCACACACAGGTTTATATTCCACAGGTTCGCGTATACATCTACTAGACTACTGACTTGTACAAGTCATGTTACACAGTTAGCACAAGCACCACAGACACTATAGTGCGGACGGATACCAGAGGCAAATGTCTACGGTGATTGACATTTGCACATCATGTGGTTTTAGCCAACTGGAAGTGTGCTGGATGGGACATGCCTCATGATGGGAGGCTCTTTGTCACTGTCACTCTCTTCCACACATCTATGTATGTGCATTTTTGGCCTACTATAGTGTGTTGTCCTTGGATATATGTGTGTATTTCTATCCAATGTGTTTGCAAAGCACGACTGGTGTGTACTGAGGAATGTATGCACTAACATCTGCAACTGTCAGATAGGTATGGTCCACTGATGTTGCCAGACAAGAGCTTCATTTCTTTAAGTGTGTGAGCATGCCCAGTATGACCTTTCAGTATTTTGTTGTCTGACATGGCCTTCATTCTCTAAGTGTGGGAGCATGCCCAGTATGAATGTGTGAATCCATTCCAGGCAGACTGTACTCCAGTGCAGACTTTTGTGTTCTACACCTACAGCTAGCAAACTGTTTCTGTGGGATATCTGTAGATCGGTTGACAATATGGGGTCAAAATGGGCAAAGGATAGTGGGTTACTGTAGGTAATTGTGTCTGTGCTGCTTCTGCTACATGGTCCTGGTGTTAGCAGAGATATTCAGACATACGTATTGTTTTACACTGTGATGTTTTACGTCATCAAGTAAATGCAGCTGTGTCCAGTATTGTGGTCAGCAACCTACATATTCTTGCACAATCATGCCATTCTGGAGGGGAAGCTGCAGACACTTGCTGCTGGGTCTGTGTAAATGGTTCAGCACCTTGGTACAGCGGTGGAAGAGGATCTCATGCTTGTACATCATCGACATGACAGTATGGCCATATCCTGCTGTGGCCATACCTCACAGCTGTACAGATTCACACAGGTTACCCAGAGGCATGGGTCATAATTCTGGACATTATTCCTTCACATTGTGGTTTAGGAGCAGGTTTGTAGTCACCCATTCTTGTGTTTGCAGCCCGGGATAGTTTGTGCGCACGGCTGAATTTCGGACTTCACACGCTCCATGCCACCCATGCTTCTACCCCCCCCCATTATTCTATCGTTTTCCATACATTATGCAAACATTATCTGATATGTTCCCTATAGTTAAAACCTCATCACAGCAATAATTTGCCATCTGGTAGTGATGCAGGTCAGCTGTGGCAGGCCACTGCATTCTGTCACTCCTACAGTCCCAGACTGCAATACACTATATTCCCCTGGGGTGACAGGGTAGGTGTGCAAGGTGTTCATGCCAATACTTTCTGTCATTATTGATCCAGTGGTGTGGATGCTGGCAGGGTGCTGCTTACAGCTAGGGACACACCTGCATGGGACACCTGTTCTGCATGCTGCATTCTTTAGCTACTGCCATAGAGAGGTGGGGGGTCATATTGTACTCATTCCCAACAGCAGGGATAAGGCCAGAGAAGTATCTGTGGGTGGTGGTGTGGGTGAGCTGGGTGCATGTGTGCTATGGACACTATGTGCATCTGACTCACAGATATGCATGGGGCATTCCACTTACGCTGGCTTGTGCATGGACATCAGCTGTTTCTCAATACTTCATTCCTATGACCTTTTTGGTTTGCCAGTGTTTGGCCAGATGACATTGGTATTCCCTACTACAAGCCCAAATAATGTGCTACTAACCTGTATGTACAATTCCAAGGGTGTGTCCATTTGACAGTTACATATTACACTGTCTGTCTGGGGTACTTACCCCTGTGTACTGCTTGTACGTCTGGGCCCACATTCATGCCATGTCCATCTTTCAGATGGTGACACATATTACTTCCAAACATTTACTATGGCTTACTGGTTGGAATGTGTTTTGCTGGGAAGCATTGTGTTTGGCGTTGCAAATGTAAGAACCTAGCCCTGTCATCGGCAGTACTGGACAATGGCTACCAAGACAAACCTCACCATGTATACATACTGATCACTCTCACACAATATACGACACACACCAACCTAACACACACAGCCCTGCATATTGTACACATGCTACAATCTATCCTGCTACCTTGGCCAGCTCAGGTAATCTGTGCTCCAATGTTGTTATATCTAACA
Organism: Protopterus annectens; assembly: GCF_019279795.1. Classification (NCBI taxonomy): domain Eukaryota; kingdom Metazoa; phylum Chordata; order Ceratodontiformes; family Protopteridae; genus Protopterus; species Protopterus annectens. Next base: position 999,044,355 of record NC_056734.1, on the reverse strand, counting down.
CATACATGTTACTACATTTCTACATAGGATTGGGGACACACACCTGACTGTTACTACTTTTCTACATAGGATTGGGGGTCACAGGTGACTGTTACTACATTTCTACATAGGCTTGGGGGGGCACACCTGACTGTTACTACATTTCTACATAGGACTGGGGGGCACACCTGAATTACTACATTTCTACTTAGGACTGGGGACACAAACCTGACTGCTACTACATTTCTACATAGGACTGGGGGGGGGGCACACCTGACACTTGTACATATTTGCTATGACTGTACTTGTATTTTAGGTACTCCATTTCATTCTGTATTCTAACCTATCATGTTGACTAGAGGCATATCAGTGTACTACAGGTCTAAGGTTTGATTTTCCTACATTTCAGTTTCTGACTTCTTACCCTTTAGCACTAACATTCCACTGCCTGACCTGTTGTACGTCTGTCTGTGTAGGTCTGGGGGGATGTTCTCCATAGCCATCAATCAGAGGCCTTTGCACAGCCTTTGTTTGAGTTTGTCTACACCTGTCATGCTGGCTGAGACTGTTGTTGGGTATGTAAGCTTCCCTGACTAGCATGTGTGTGTCCTATGAACACACATGTGGCCCAGCACATTTCCTGCAGTGAGTTTTGTCACCTTGTTTACTACTGGCTACTATGGTGACACCAGTATTTGTTACAGATCTCATGCTGCCACTATAGGTGTCTACTATTTGCTGGCATCCCACTCAGCCACCCGATTCCCTTGCATGTTCACATCCATACCACAGATCCAAGTAACAACACATGCTACTCCATTCTGCAGTTGGTAGGAAGAGTGACTTACCTTGTGGCTGTACCAGTATTGAGGATGGTGCTGGAGGGCTGACTACGTCAGATGCACATAGTACACTCCCTATACATGGTTAAGCACAGGTAGTGTCATGTTCATTATCCCTTTTACTGTATGTGCGAGTCAGAGAGAGGTGTCATTCCCTGGGTCCCTACCCTGTCAGTGTATGTGCTATGCGTTGCCTCTTTGCCAAGGCCTGGGCATACTGGGCACACCTCCTTCTGCCTACTTGGGCAGGCTCAGGTTGTTCCTCCTATGAGTCACTCTGTGCCTGTGCAAGCCTTGGTAATGGTGGGGGGCTGTGTGGCCCTACCCCATGCTGTTCCTGCTGCAGCTGTTTCTGCAGGATCATATTGTGCAGCATGGCACATACGATGACAATTTGGGTACATGTAGCTGGTGAGTACTGCAAGGCTCCACCGGATGTCTCCAGGCACTGGAACTGTGACTTGAGCATCCCAAACATACGTTCTATTATTATTCTGGTCTGTGTGTGTACCTCATTATGGAGTTCTTGTTCGGGTGTGTGCGCATTTCTGATGGGTGTCATCAGCAACGGCTCCAGTGCACAACCAGTATCCCCCGCTAGGTGACCATAAGGGATGTCCCCATTGGCAAATCTCTGGTACAGCTGCGCCAGATGCCAGATGTGGGAGTTGTGATAGCTTCCAGGGCAGCCAGCACACACATTCATTAAAATGCCCTGGGCATCACACACAACCTGGCAGTTGATGGAGGGAAAGCCATTGTGGTTGATGTAGACCCTACCCTGCCACCGGGTGGTGCTTTGATGCATATGTGCATGCAGTCGATAGCACCCACTACCTCAGGATATTCTATTTGGTGGAAGAGACGCATATTGTTGGCCAACGCCTCACGGGTGTTGTGGAAATATACATGCTCACCGGCATGTGCTGACATGGCATCCAGGAACTGATGGAGTAGCCTGGATGCTGATGCCTGTGAGATCCCCATGATATCCCCAGTTGGCCTTTGGAAGGTACCTGCGGCTAGTATTCTTAGGCCTACCCATACCTTGGTATCCACTGGAATAGGTTCCCCTCTGTTGGTTCTGTGCGTCAGCTCAACAATTTGCTGTAGGAGGTCCCTGTCCACCCTATAGCGCTCCACTATCTCGAGTTCATGTAGCCCCTGGTAGATTACCCTGGGTCTGTACACTCTTCTCCTTCCTCACTGTGGGTTGGTCGACAGCATTCTCATCCTCACCACCATCAGCCTCTTCCACATGCTAATTTATGATAGCTGCTGCAGCCCCTATCATTTTGTTGCTTTTGTTGATAAACTTTCCCCGCTTGTGTACACCGGTGGTGTAGTGTATGTGGGGAAAAACAGAGGGAAAGGTGTTTGCATAGTTTATAGTGGTGTGCTGGGCTGGTCTGCTGCCTGTGTAATTTGCTGATTCTGATACATTTCACCGTCCAGCTCTGCTAGGTCTCCTTGATTATCTTCCTACTGCTGTTTTCCCTTCCCATTGCCTTCCTGTTTAAGCCCAGGGGCACGCCGCTCAAATACAGTGCTCAGATGTGCATGGAGCTATTTCCTGGTTTACTTTCTTTTTTTTTTTCCTTTAAAACCCAGTGCGTGCCACGCACACCAGCTTAGGCAATGTAAAGAGTGTTAGGCAGCCTCAGACGCACCCCATTGCTTAGTTCTGCTAAGCTCAGGGCAAACCCGAGCCACAGGGCTCCAATAAGCTTACAGTATGTCTGACACACCCCTCTATGATGTCAGCTAGCTCTTAGGCTTGCACCATGATCTTTTTGCACCGACATGGTTTGGTGCAGGCTAGCCATGAGGGAGAATCTGGGAGTCAGTATCATTCCCCTCATTTGCATATGATTGCCTGCTAATGCCTAGGTACAAGTCCCACACTGAGCCTTCCCCCTTAGCAACCACTATTCACTGGCCATGTTATCTTCTGCCTGCCATTGACTATAATGGCAAAATAGTGATTTTGGATCCAATGTTTCAGGTTTTTTTTTTTGGCCCGATCAAGTTTGGCGTTGCTGCCCGACGTTTAAACAACCGAAATCGGCTAAACAAAATAAAAGTTTTTTTTTTTATTTTTGCAACTGTTTTCCATGCCAATGGCCATATATTTAGCCATTGGCATGCTTTCAACATAATATACACCCTTTATTTGGAGCTGTCATGGCTCCGTTTTGTAGTATGCAGAAATGTCCTAGGTTACAAACAAGAGTACATTTCTGCGGACTACACTAGTCCTGCATGGCTGGCAGACAGGTTCTGGATTGCAAATTCACCTCACTTGCATGGTTTTAACCTGCAAATGGGGTAATTTGCATACAGGAGCTGTGTCCATGCAGGAGCGCTCGTGCAAGTCCCGGGAGCTTATTCCTGGATCGCACAGCGGCCATATTGCCTCCAGCAGCTCCTGCACTATTCCTGTATGCCGTGCAGAGTTTACTGAATCTGGGTGGAAGTGTTCATCTTAGACTTCATCTCGTCATGTTTTAAAACTTTCAAGATTGTTTGGATCTGATGAAGTCAGCAGATATATATGTAGTCCCACGGCTGCAGATCTATACATGTAATCAGTTTCGAGAAGCCCTATACCTAAATTCAGAGCATGAAATATATAATCTTGCTATACAATATTTGGGTCTATATTAGAACACCAAACATTCAAAATGTCGAGTGTTCTGATATCGAACCCTAGCAATCGAAAATACAAAACACTAACATTCGGAACAGCAAATTTTTTCCTAGGGAAAAAATTTGTTGCTCCAAAGCACATACACCCAACACAAGCACACCAAGCAAACAGCAATCCACACGCATACATCTAAACTCTTACACCTAACCCTACACTAAACTATACATACACCACTAACTATCCACTTACCTTAACCCAAACCCTAAGGTCCGTCACTATTGCAGTCACCTCACCCGTGCCCTAACCCTAACTGCCCTAACCCACATGTCCGTACAATCGCACACTTACCTGACCCGCGCCCTAACTCACCTAACCCGCCCTAACCCACACTTCCACACAATCACACACTTACCTGAACCCGACCCGTAACTTTCCACCAGAGCGCTGAAAATACCGAAGCAACAGAAATGGACAACCAAATTCTTTCCCTAGGAAAGAATTCGGTTTCCTGTTACTTTGACATTTTCAGCGTTTGCTGAAAACGGGTCGCTATTAGAACACTCAACATTTCAAATGTTCGGTGTTCTAATATAGACCTCAATATTTACCTTTCATTTGGTAAGCATGAAGCATTTTTATTATTTTACTGTCCCACTTATCCAATACTTTTTGGGAACAGCTACTCACAGCAGAACTGTAAGTTAATACAGGATGGGTAAATCGGTTTAAAGCTTGAACTTTATTCCTAGATGTCAAAGTTATCTTTTATTTTTTTTCACAAGAAACATCTTTATTAACTTATCACTTATGACACAGACAATCATACATTTAAATAAAAACAAATCATATTGACATATTTTTAGTTGCAAACATTATACATCACTTATAATTATCCAGTCATTGTCAGTGAAACACTACCTATCTCATTCAAATCCTGCCTTCTTTTAAACTTCATTACTCCTCCACAACATTATTCAGCAAGTATTGGTCCACAATTCTCATTTTTAAGACTGCCATCTCATTACACTCCTAAAAATATATATTCTCAATTACCTATTTCTTCACCCTCCTACCAGTAACATTTGATATCTACCCGTCTCCAAAAATAGAGCTTTCTTTGGCTCGAAAGTGCTCATACATATCCCTCTTTGAGGGCCTCCTGAGAGTTACATTGCTGGGTATTCTGACCCATCAGCCTTTCATGGTAAAGCTGGATCTAAAAGACGTCTATCATCACATACTTATTGTCAAGCATTCATAATAGTAGTAAAACGTGATATGATACTACAGCAGTCCAAGATAATGCCATTTTGTATTGTGGCCAATTTCTCTTCACTTTGTTCACAGCATATGAAGTAGTTCACCATCTATGCAAGTCTGGTGTAGTGGGTGTTCCAGCTGCTTGAATGTCAGAAACATGCAGACAGGCACTCAGATGGCTGTAAACCTATCTGATTGTCTGCCTATGCTCAAAACTGAATTTGAGTTCAATAACACAGCTGTCACACCATCTGCTCATTTCCTAGGAAATGGGTACAAGCAAGTGCTTCCTGTGGACCAGGTAAGTCAAGAAAGGGAGATGGGAGAGTGCTTTTAGATGTTGGTATGGGAACAGAGAGTGGAGTAGGGACAGGAATTTTATGTTTAGGCAATAATGAAATGTTACAGTTTAGAAGGGGACAGGGAATTTACATTTTATGGAATGATGGGGCCTTCAGGGTTGGAGGTGGGGACATGCTTTATGATAATGATAGTTATGTTTTACTGTGTGCATTTGCTCATTTTATCTGTTTTGTTGAGTGTGAGAGATTCAGTGCGTGTGTGTGTGTGTGTGTGTGTGTGTGTGTGTGTGTGTGTGTGTGTGTGTGTGAAAGAGAGCAGAGAGAATAACACAAGCACTCAGGTCACTCCAAGGCAAGTACAAATATGACTCAGTCATTGTCCATGCTGGTGTGAATGACCTGAGACGTACCTCCCTGGACTACATGAAAAGAGACATAGAGGAGCTCTCTGAGCATGTAGCCCAGGCCGGTATGACCCTGACCTTGAGTAGCATCTTACCCTCACCAAGAATGATGCCACAATATGAAGACAAGATGATCAATTTCAACAATTGGCTTTAGTGTTGGTGTCATTCAAAGGGGATCCAATGCCTGTCAGCCTGGGATGGCTTGCACCTGTCACCTCTGGGCTTTCAGATATTGGCAAAGGCTCTTGCCACCCCCCTAGTGCCTTTTTTAGGCAAGGCTCAAAAGACAAACCCACCTCCATAGGTATCACAAGGGATAAGAAACTAAGAGTAATGCTACTCAACGCCAGAAGTCTAAACCTCAAGATGCACGCACTCGAAACTCTCCTTAGCATGGAGAACATAGATATCTGTGCAGTAACAGAAACTTGGCTCAAGGCTCCCGAGAGCACCCCAGCACTACCAGGTTATACCTCATACCATGCTTTTCGGCCCCAAAACTTGGACAGAACCACAAAAGGAGGGGGAGTATCAATATTCGTCAAAGATACCCACACCTCCAGGTTGGTGGCACAGCACGAAGAATCAGAGACTATCCATGTGCAACTAACTGTGGGTAAAACTGCTTTCCAGTTTATAGCCTGCTACAGACCACCCTCCCAAACACAGGGGCGACTTCAACTACCCAAACATAGACTGGGAGCATTACTCTAGCTCCAACACCCTAGCCCAAAGGTTCCTAGAATTTATAAACTCAAATGCTATGGAACAACTTGTTACCACTCCCACAAGAGGGGAAAACATACTGGACCTGATCATCACCAACATGGGGACACTATACTCCAGACCAGAAGTGTATCCCTCACTGGTAAGATCAGACCATAAACTAATCTCACTGGATATTCACATCCCAACCCCACCCCCTGCCCAGAAAACCACAGTGAAAAACTTCTCTAAAGCAAATTTCACACGCCTCAAAACCGAGGCGAAATCCTTCAAAGCCCCGGGGCCTGTGGAAAATACGGCCCAGACCGCAGAATCCTTTATAAACGCATTCTATGAACACCTTCAGGAATGCATGGATCATGCAATCCCAAATAAAACCAAGACCCAATCCTCCAAAGGCAGACGTCCTGTCTGGTGGACCCCAGCCATAAACAAACTATACAATAGAAGGAGGAAGCTACTACATGATAGAGCAAAATCCCAAAAAGGGAAGGCATCTCTGATCAGTATTAGCAAAAAACTACGGGCACTCATAAAATCATCTAAGGCCAGCTTAGAGAGAAAAATTGCACAGGACACTAAGGATAATCACAACGCTTTCTTTAGTTATGTTAGGAACCTGGGTGGGAATTCCCAGATATGCTCAGAATTAGTCCAAAAGGACAAAAAATACACTGAGCCCACAGACATTGCCAACATCCTAGCTGACAGGTTCAGTGCAAACTTCTCCCCCGCTCCCCACCAAAAGGGCAAATATCTATCCCAACAGAGTGCTGCCCCCCTGACATCTCAGATGCTCAGGTAAGAGCCACCCTCTCCAAAGCAAAAAACACAGCATCAATGGGACCAGATGGTGTCCCGGGCTGCGTCCTACATGAACTCCAATAAGAGCTAAACCCAAACATAAAACTACTGTTCAATCTTAGCCTTACTACAGGATATGTACCCAAAGAGTGGCGTACAGCAACAGTGGTCCCTCTCCACAAAGGTGGTGCCTCAACAGCCTGACTAGCTTGGTCTGCAAAGCTATGGAAAGGATCATCATGGACCTCATAAATAAAGATATTGAGGACCTACAGACACTGGATCCTACCCAGTTTGGCTTTGTTAAGGGCAGATCCTGCCTCTTAAACCTGGTTGATTTCTTTGAAACAGTCACCAAGGCCATTGACGAGGGGAAGGTGGTCCACACAGCCTACCTGGACCTCGCAAAAGCCTTCGATACAATACCCCACTCGGGCATTATAGATAAGCTCACCAGCTTAAATATAAACCCCTATGTCACTAGATGGGTTGCAAACTGGCTCAAGGACAGAACCCACATGGTTAGAATTGCTGGAGCCATGTCAGACTCCAAACCAGTTACAAGTGGCATCCCACAAGGCTCAGTCCTGGGACCTCTCTTGTTCGGTATATATTTCTCGGCGGTACAGGCCAACACGGAGGAACTGTGGCTGACCAAGTTCGCAGATGACTGCAAACTGGGCGCCATAATCAACTCTCCAGCCGACACAAGCATCCTTCAAAAGGGCCTCATAGAAACAGACAACTGGTGCCAGAGCCATGGCCTCAAGCTAAATGCCAAAAAGTGTATAGTCATCCCCTTTGGCAAAAACAAAGTGCCCACAAATTACCACATAGGTGGTAATCCATTAAGTACAGAAGAAGTCATTAGGGACCTGGAGACCCAAGTTGATAGCAATCTCTCATTTGACAACCACGTGGCCAAAGTGGTAAGAAAAACATTTTATAAAGCCCACCTAATCATGAAGGGGTTCACATCTAGATCGGGGGAGGTCATCGTGCCTCTTTACTCATCCCTCATCAGGCCCATAATTGAGTACAATGCCCCTTTTGGGATGTACCTTACCAGACACCTGCAGCAACTAGAAAGACCCCAAAAGTACCTCACCAAGAGGATCAAACGGCTCAAACAGATGCCATATGCTGCCCGGTTAAAGAACTCCAGCTCTACTCAGTGTGGCATACCGCCTGCTCAGAGGCGATCTGTGCCTGACGTATAAAGCCATGTCCAACCAGGAATTAATGGACATGCTGCACCTCAGAAAATCCAAATCCCATCGAGCTACGCGCTCGAGAGACTTGAACCTCAGTACTGAAATAAATAGGACATGCTGGAGGGACAGATTCATAACCCAGAGGCTCCCTTCACTCTGGAATAAAATCCCAGTCCAGGTTAGGCAGAGTCCCACATTGACTCTCTTCAAGAGGAATCTTGATGAGTGGATGGGAGATCATTTATTTACCCCGGTTATCACTTCTGTGTCACTGTTAGACAGAGGCACAGTATACTAACCTCAAAAAAAGGCATAGCAAAATTAATTTAAAATGGGTGGCGAAAGCCAAACACACTCTGGCTAGGCTTATAAATGCCCTAGGGCAGATAGCCTAGTATGAACCTATGAATGTTGGTGTCTGTGTATAATTTAAACTAGCAGTTCCACTAGTTTCTGTGTGGAAGACAAATTGTGTGTATGTAATTTAAACTATTCATTGCGTTTGTATCAGAGATAATGTATGTGTATTGCTGTATGGGTGTGTGTGTGTGTGTGTGTGTGTGTGTGTGTGTGTGTGTGTGTGTGTGTGTGTGTGTGTATTGCTGTGAGTGAGTAGGTATGTGTACATGTGTGTTGCTGCATGAGAGCAGACAGAAGGTACATGTTTGTGTGTGTGTGTGTGTGTGTGTGTGTGTGTGTGTGTGTGTGTGTGTGTGTGTGAGAGCGTGAGAGAGCAAAGAGAAAGTAGTTGTGTGTGTGTGTGTGTAACATACCTCTGAACTGTCCTGATTTAGCCGCATAGTTTTGGTGTGTTTCTTCAAAAATGTGAGGTTTTATGGCAAATCAGAGGAGAGGACTGAAGTCAATAAAAAATAACATTGTAAAAACATATAGGGCATTTAATACATCTATATTTATTTCCTAAGTTTCCTACCTGTGAGGTTAAGAGCCCATTTAGGTAAAGGGCTCAATGACCATATAGCCATTACAGCCAAATTGAAAAGTAGGAAACTTAGGAAATAAATATAGATGTATTAAATATTCAATATGTTTTTATCATCAGTTGTGGTACAGTTTGGTGTCCCATAAATATATTATATAGTTTGTAAGATATATTGTTTACTTTTTAAGTTGTATAAGTTTTAATATCTGTATATATTATGTATTATATATTGATATATATTTTAGTACATTGTAGCTTTAAAGGTGATGCCTATGAATGATTAGTTCATTTGAATTTTAATGGGTATAAAAGGATGCGACATCAGTTTGAATTTGGTCTGATGAAGCAATTTGTGAAAGTGCTCACCATTTGTACAATAAATTTTCTTGGATTATATTTCTTACTTCTTGACTCCTGTTCCTCGACTTGCCTTAGAGTTTACAAATTTGACTTTTTTTTTGCTGTTTATTGGTGATTCTTAGTTTGTGTGCAAATAATGACATATATTGAGTTTTAAACTTCATATCCTTCAGAATATGCATGCCCTCACAAATCCTGTCAGTATAGCAACTTTCTAAGTTAAAAAGAACAATACTTAAAATTTATCCCTATTTTTTGGGCCATTGTATCCCCATTTTTAGGCTTTGTCCAGATTTCTTGCACTAAGAGGTTGACATGTATGCCTACCTCTCAACTATCCAGTATTTCTGTAGAATGTCAAGATTTTTGCCTCAGATTTTTGGCTTATTCGTCATAAAATTAATGTCATACAGCTGAGTTTCAGACTTCGTTTCCTTCAGAAAATGCATGTTACAACAAATGCTGGTACTACATCTCTTTCTAAGTCTATAAGAGCAATATTTATAATCTGTTCCTATTTTGGGGCCTTTGTCCCCCCCCATTATTTTATGCTTTAACCAGATTTCTTGTGCTAAGAGGTTGAGAGGTATAGCGGTGAGGTATGGAGGCATGGTGTGTAATGCCATAGTTACTGATTATTTGGTGCATTTTAAGGGGGGGTAGGGGGTCTGCATTCCTGGATGTGTCCTCCATTGTACAAGATGACTAGTAACTATGAACTTGCCAGTTTCTTAGTCATTCCCTACTGCCATACTGCCACTTTACCAATTTTCTTTAATGTAACATAGGCAATTAATCCTTCAAGGGCAGCAGGCACGGAATTTGTAGATGAAACACTGAAATGTAAAGTTGCTTGCCAGAAACAGCCTCTACATTAGTTACCGATCTCTTTAATGTGGAATTATTTGGATGAATTTTACTTCTGCAGTGATTGTGCATACTGACTGACATTGGTGGATTGCAATAGCAGAAGTTTGAGTGGATTTTTATTGTTAAAATGTTCTGAAATGCCCAGTTTTGTCATTATTGTGTCATACATTTTGTTTCATTGCTTACTGGAAAAACATTAAAAACTACAAATTTATAACGCACTCAAACAAGTGGTGCTGTATTATACATGGAATTTAATTTAATACAATCAAGAAGGTGAATCAAATAATACATACATGTATGCATGGCCTAAATATGTGAGCAAGGAGCCTATGGTTTGAATTTTTTATTTATTATTTGACATTTGTTGACTGGAGTAGTCTGACTGAGCTACTGCCTTTTTCAGCAGAGGTACAAGGAGAAAAGTCCACAATTATACACAGAAAAATGAGAATGTTACAGTAAGCAGAATAGGTAAATATGAGGCTAGGGAGACTAACGAGTCTGTATTTACCATTGTCTGTTGTTGGGCTATCCATGGGTAACAACATTACAATGACTGTTTTCTATGCTGACCAAGATTGCATCTCCTTGAAATGATACCAGAAACTAAGCCAATTAAAGGCAGTCAGCTTTTCTTCATATTGTGGCATCATCCTTGGAGAAGGTAAAATGCTGCTTAATGCTACACTCATACCAGCCTGAAACACAGATTCTGAGAGCTCCGCAATGTCCCTCTTCATATTATCTATTGAGGTACATCTCAGGTCATTTACACCCACATGGACTATGACAGAGCCATACTGGTACTTGTGGTCCAGCAACCTGAGTACGTTCACAATGTGGTGGATCCTGGCCCCTGATAAGCAACCGACTGACTTTTTCTTTACTCAGCCTGGTGAGAGGGACATCAATGTATGTCCTGTGACTTACCATATGGGGTTAGAAGTAGAGGCAACCTGAGATGTGGCTGTATGGGTTGATGTGGGTGTTGTTTTGGAAGCGTGAATTCAGGGTTGTTGAGGGAGGGAGTTATGTGTATTTCATCAAGGAGGTCTTTGGGGTTTAGGTAGGTTATTTTTAAATGCCTCATCATATATGGGTCTATGTTTCTGCATTGAAATGTGTGTGTGATCAGCATACTTCTCAAGTTTCTCAAGTGTACCTCATTACAAGGAAAGTACAGTTGTGTACACCTACCATAAATGTAGATGTTTGAGTGTCTTCACTGTTGCAGTCATAACTGTAGGGTGCTCCTGCCGGCAGGCAGCCCGAGGTTGGCCAGAATCCCAAAGTCTGGATCCGGCGTCGGCTGTACAAGCTAGTTCCCTGACGTCAGTACGCTCTGGTACATAGTCCTCAGCCGACGCCATCTTCTCCAGCCTTTCTTGCCCTAGATGTCAGAAGTCCCCAATAAAACAAAAATGAATCCAATAAGGAAACACAAATACACCACAAAAGAGAAAAAGAGGGGATAGGAGGGAGGGAAACACCGACTGCAACAGTGAAGACACTCGAACATCTACATTTATGGTAGGTGTACACAACTGTACTATGTTCTTCGTGTTTCACTGTTGCAGTCATAACTGTAGGGTGGAATCCCAAAGCAGTGAAAAAGGGGAGGAGGCTTTAGACAGAAAAAGGGGAGGCAAGAATACCCTGCAAAACAGCAGAGGCAAAGCCTGCCCTGGTCTTAGAATACAGTGGGAGATTGTAGTGCTTGGAAAAAGTATGCACAGAACTCCAAGTGGCAGCTTCCAAGATATCCTTGGTAGGAACTCCTCTGAGGAAAGCTGTAGAAGTGGCAGCTGCTCTAGTAGAATGACAGATCTAGTAGATGAGTGTAACAAAATCCGATTCCATAAGCAATCCATTTGGAAATAGTCTGTTTAGAAATAGGTTTTCCAAGAGAACTGGAGGCAAAAGAAACAAACAATTGAGAAGACTTTCTGAACTCTTTAGTCTTGTCCAAGTAAAATCGTAACTGCCTGTGTACATCCAATGAATGCAAAATCCTTTCCCCTTTATTTTGAGGATTAGGAAAGAAAGTAGGAAGGTGAATTGTCTGATTTAAAGCCACTTTCGAAATCACCTTAGGCATGAAAGTAGGATTGGTCCTCAAGGATACTCTGTCCTGATGGAAAATAAGATATGGTTCCACAGCCATGAGAGCCTGCAACTCTGAGACCCTTCTGGCAGAAGTCAATGCCAATAAAAGAACAGTCTTCCAAGATAAAAACTTGATATCTGAAGATGCAGCAGGCTCAAAAGGAGGCAAAGTAAGCTTTTCTAAAACATAATTAAGATCCCAGGCAGGAACAGGAGGGGTCCTGGGAGGTCAGCCGTAAATTTTAGCCCCTCTCAAGAATTGTCTCACCAAAGGATGAGAAAAAACAGGAGGGTCAGAATTGAAATGAGCAGAAATAGCAGAAGCATGAATCTTAATGGAAGAAAAGGAGAGTCCTTTAGATAAAAGATCCGAAAGGTAAAGCAAAATAGAAGAGAGATCAGGTACCAGAGGATCCGACACACTGTCCTGCATCCAAATACAAAACCTCTTCCATTTAGAGGCATAGGATTTCCTAGTGCTAGGCCGTCTAGCTTCCAGAAGAACATCCAAAACTTGTTTGGGAAGACTAGAGGAAATCAAACTCCTTTGAAGAGCCAAGCTGCCAGGCAAAGGGTCTTGAGATTGGAATGTAGTAACTGACCCTGATGCTGGGACAGAAGAGAAGGGTTCTGAGGGAGAGTCCAAAGAGGCTCCAAGAACAGGTGCTTTAAAGTTGGATACCAAAACTGTCGAGGCCAATTTGGAGCAATCAAGATGAGGAACTTGGGCTTGTCCTGTTTTATCTTCAGTAATACCCGAGGTAGTAGAGGAAGAGGAGGGAAGGCATATCCTGAAAGGCTTCTCCAGCTGAAGGACAGGGCATCCACTTTCCAAGCTGTTTTGTGGAAGGACCTGGTGCAAAAGTGAGGCAGCTGGTGATTGAGATGGGATGCAAACAGATCTATCTGGGGACATCCCCAAACTGCAGTAATCCTGTTGAATAAGTTGGTGTCTAGCATCCATTCGTGAGGATCTGAAATGTTTCTGCTCAGGCTGTCTGCTAAGAGATTCTGTTCCCCTGGAATGAATTGAGCCTGGAGATGTAGATTCAAATTTAGAGCTGTGTCCCATAAGGCCATAGCTAGTCTGCAAAAATGAGAACCCCTTGCTTGTTGATGTACCACATGACCGTGGTGTTGTCTGTTTAGCAGAGGCCCTGGTTGCAAAAGGTTCTTGAAGGCTAGAAGAGCATTTTGAACTGCCAACATTTCCTTCAGATTGATGTGCCAGTGAAGATGGTCCTTTGTCCAGATTCCTTGCTGGCAATTGTCTAGAAAGTGTGCTCCCCAAGCATAATCCGAGGCGTCCGTGGTCAGGATTTGAGTAGGTTGAGGTAGAAAGGCTTTCCTTCGTTTAAAACACATGCCCTGGACCACCAGAGGAACTCCCTCTGGAGACAGGGGATCAGAGGAATCAGAATATCCAGATCGTGGTGATGTTGTGACCATACACTTTTCAGATACCATTGAAGCTTTCTCATATGAAGCCTTGCATTTGGAATCAACAGAATGCAGGAAGCCATGTAGCCCAGAGTCTGCAGGAATTTCCTTGCAGTGAGCTGAGATAGAGTTGCCAAGGTGTTGAAAATAAAAGCCAGCTGTGTTTGTTTTTCTGGAGTGAGGAAGGCCCTTTGCAAGGTTGTATTTAAGAGGGCTTCCAAGAATACCATTTGTTGAGAAGGGATCAAATGTGACTTTTTTGTGTTTGCTGAGAATCCCAGTAGGAGGAGAAGACGTTGAATGAAGTCCAGATGTTGAAGTAGAAGATCTTTGCTGTCTGCCTGAATAAGGCATTCGTCCAAATAGGGGTAAATCTGGATCCCCTGAAGTCTGCAATAAGCCACTACTGGTGCCAGGCACTTGGTAAAGACTCTGGGCGCAGTAGATAAACCAAAGGGCAGTACAGAGAATTGAAAGTGCCTCGAACCTGCCTTGAACCTGAGGAATTTCCTGCATTCCTGCCTGATGGGAATGTGTAAGTAGGCTTCCTTTAAGTCCAATGTCACCATCCAGGCATCCTGAGATAGCATTAGAATTAGTTGCTGCAGAGTAAGCATCTTGAATTTTGGAATTTCCAAAAGGTGTTTAACACAGAAAGGTCCAGAATAGGTCTCCATGAGTTTTGTTTTCTTGGAACCAGAAACAGCCTTGAATAAAAACCTTTTCCCATCTCTGAGAGAGGAACAGGCTCTATGGCTCTCATGGCCAGAAGAGCATCCACTTGATTTAAGGCCTCTGACCATTGATGTTTTGGCAGATCTGGCCAACCGTAAGCCCTTGGCAAAGTATGAAAGTGGAATTTGTAACCTTTTAAAATCACGTCCAATACCCATCTGTCCTGGGTAATACGAGTCCAATTTCTGTAAAAGAGAGACAGTTTTCCTCCGAGGGGCATCCAGGTGAAGGGGTCCTGCAGCCCAACTTAGAGAGTCATTGAGTTTGCTTTCTTTGAGATTGGGATCTGTCTTCTCCCCTTCTAGGTGAAAAAGCAGTCCATTGTCTAGATCTGTAAGAGGCCTGACCTTGACCACGACCTCTGGAGCGTCTATATCTTCCCCTTTGAGGCCTGTCAGACGTGGGAAAGGACCAATCTTTAGAGGGCCAATTCCTGGAAAATCTAGGAGGCTGAACTTGCAAGAAATCTTTTACAGTCTGCATAGATTTTGCCTTTTCTTCCATCTTTTTAATAACTTCCTCAGCCTTAGATCCAAAGAACATCATGCTGAACAGGGGCATCTAACAACTTAGCCTTAACCTGTTCAGGTAAACTTTGTTCACGGAGCCAGGCATGTCTCCTGATAACAGCACCAGAGGCTGCAGCCCTGCAAGAAGCATCCAAAGCATCAAAACCACAATGTAAACTATGTTTGTTCACTTGTTCAGTAGCATGCAAAACATCCTGAAGTTCCTTATCCTCTGCACATGCAGGAAGGGAAGCAAGCTTTTGCTTTAAAACAGACAAAAGAAATTGCTGATACTTAAACATATGAAACTGGCAATTTAAAGCCCTTACAGACAGGGTAGCAGAAGTATATACCTTTTTCCCCACCTGTCTAAAGCACGAGAATCCTTCTCAGAGGGAATAGGATTTTAGAAGAAGCAACTTTAGCAGCCTTAGAGCCCTGAGAAATAGTTTCAGGATCCGCAGAAGGGTTCTTAAATAAGAATAAATGAGAGTCAGGAACCCTATAAAATCTATCAGGCTTAGAAGGAGCAGGAGGCATGGAATCAGGATTCAAATTAGC
>NC_056734.1:999008644-999023644 GCF_019279795.1 Protopterus annectens | reverse complement strand
GTGTTGGTCCACAGTTCATGCAGTAGGACATGGTGGACATATTACTGTGGTCTGTCCACATGGCCTTGCATTTGGGTTCTGTGGACTGTGTTATGTTGTTATTTGGGAGTCCATGACATAACATACATTGGCAGTACGAGTAAGACACAGGCCTTTGGCAGAGGACTGTAGGCCATTTGGTAGTGATGCAGGTCAGCTGTGGCAGGCCACTGCATTCTGTCACTCCTACAGTCCCAGACTGCAATACACTATATTCCCCTGGGGTGACCAGGCAGGTGTGGAAGGTGTTCATGCCAATACGTTCTGTCATTACTGATCCAGTGGTGTGGATGCTGGCAGGGTGCTGCTTACAGCTAGGGACACACCTGCATGGGACACCTGTTCTGCATGCTGCATTCTTTAGCTACTGCCATAGAGAGGTGGGGGTCATATTGTACTCATTCCCAACAGCAGGGATAAGGCCAGAGAGGTACCTGTGGGTGGTGGTGGGGGCGAGCTGGGTGCATGTGTGCTACGGACACTACGTGCATCTGACTCACAGATATGCATGGGGCATTCCACTTACGCTGGCTTGTGCATGGACATCAGCTGTTTCTCAATACTTCATTCCTATGACCTTTTTGGTTTGCCAGTGTTTGGCCAGATGACATTGGTATTCCCTACTACAAGCCCAAATAATGTGCTACTAACCTGTATGTACAATTCCAAGGGTGTGTCCATCTGACAGTTACATATTATACACTGTCTGTCGGGGTACTTCCCCCTGCGTACTGCTTGTACGTCTGGGCCCACATTCATGCCATGTCCATCTTTCAGATGGTGACACATATTACTTCCAAACATTTACTATGGCTTACTGCTGGAATGTGTTTTGCTGGGAAGCATCGTGTTTGGCGCTGCAAATGTAAGAACTTAGCCCTGTCATCGGCAGTACTGGGCAATGGTCACCAAGACAAACCTCACCATGCATACATACTGATCACTCTCACACAATATACGACACACACCAACCTAACACACACAGCCCTGCATATTGTACACATGCTACAATCTATCCTGCTACCTTGGCCAGCTCAGGTAACCTGTGCTCCAATGTTGTTATACCTACCACATACATGTTACTACATTTCTACATAGGATTGGGGGGGGGGGACACCTGACTGTTACTACATTTCTACATAGGATTGGGGGCACAGATGACTGTTACTACATTTCTACATAGGCTTGGGGGGTACACCTGACTGTTACTACATTTCTACATAGGATTGGGGGGCACACCTGAATTACTACATTTCTACTTGGGATTGGGGACACAAACCTGACTGCTACTACATTTCTACATAGGACTGGGGGGGGGGGCACACCTGACACTTGTACATATTTGCTATTACTGTACTGGTATGTCAGGTACTCCATTTCATTCTGTATTCTAACCTATCATGCTGACTAGAGGCATAGCAGTGTACTACAGGTCTAAGGTTTGATTTTCCTACATTTTAGTTTCTGACATCTTACCCTTTAGAACTAACATTCCACTGCCTGACCTGTTGTATGTCTGTCTGTGTAGGTCTGGGGGGATGTTCTCCATAGCCATCAATCAGAGGCGTTTGCACAGCCTTTGTTTGCATTTGTCTACAACTGTCATGCTAGCTGAGACTGTTGTTGGGTATGTAAGCTTCCCTGACTAACATATCTCACTGTGCCTCAGCTATCAAGCCCATGAGGCGTAACACCACACAATCCAATGTTTTGTTCATTGGAGACTCCATTGTGAGACATACTAATGTCCCTCTCACCAGGCTGGATAAGGAGAAGTTAACAGTTAGTTGCCTGTCGGGGACCAAGATTCATCACATCATGCAATAACTGAGGTCACTAAACCTCAAAGTACCAGTATGACTCATTCATAGTCCATGTGGATGTGAATGACCTGAGACATGCCTCCCAGGACCATATGAAGAGAGACGTGATTGAGCTCTCTGAATATGTGAGACAGGCATGTATGACCCAACCACTGAGCAGCATTCCACTGTCTTCATGGATGATGCCACAATACCAACAGAAAAATATCTCCTTTTGAATATTTTTCTCTGCAATTTGTCCTTTATCATGGCTCAACTGCAAAGTGGCTTGCCACTGTTTCAGGGCCTCTGCAATGTAATCAATCACTATAGGGTGTATCTTATAAAATTTTAAGCCCTGTTTCATCCATTAATGGGGGATACTGGCAAATGCTTTTTTGTAGTCTATCCATGCTGTATTTACATTTTTCCCTTAATTAATTTATTTAACAAAAAAAATCCTTGGTTCACTATGACTTTCTTTTGTTAGCCTTTTTATTCTATTGCCATGAATGAGGTTATTGCTAAATGACTATAAACTCTGTCGGCATTAATTCCAGTGTATAATTTATACATCATCAGAAGGCAATGGTCTATACTTTTTAGGCTAGCTTACAGGTTCACTGTTAAGTAGAAGTATTGTTTTTCCTTTTGTTAGCCAGGTTGGGGTCTGTTCAGAGTCCGCATATAAATATAGTTCTCTATTTCTGTTTTTTTTTTTGTTTCACTTTCTTTTGCCATGCATCTCAATTCTCTAAAACTTTTTTGGGTCATCAATAAATTGCTTATTTTCTACTTTTACTTTTCATTTATCTGCAGATATTCTGAGTTTTTCTGCCTGTGCTTATATATTTAGTCTAGAACTTGTGATAGTGCACAATAGATATTGATCTGTTCCGATACTGTGCATTGCTTTTATCACACCTATTTTTCTGAGTATTTGTACTGATCTCTTCCCTCTTCTGCACTTCTATTCAGTACTCCATGATGGAATTTGATTTCCTCCATTCCTTTCCCTTATTGCATTGTGTGTAAATGGTAATACTTAATCTGTTATTAATTTAGCTGCAGCTTAATACAGCCTATTTACTTCTATTATATTACCCAAATTTCCACTGACAATTTTAATTACTGTCTTCATTTGTTTAATCAAACTTTTAACATTTTGGGTCTTGTTGACATTCTGTAATATTTTTTCATTGATCTTAATATGTCTCTCCATCTCTATTAAATA
The DNA here is from genome assembly GCF_019279795.1 of Protopterus annectens. Lineage (NCBI taxonomy): Eukaryota > Metazoa > Chordata > Ceratodontiformes > Protopteridae > Protopterus > Protopterus annectens. The sequence continues at coordinate 999,020,569 of NC_056734.1, read as the reverse complement.
AAGCAATGGTTACCTTTGCTCTCCATTTGCTTCAGGGATTCTATGGAAAGTTCCTGAACACCTTCCTGTGACATATTCTCTTCAGCTGCATCCTGCATCATCTGTTGCTCTTTCATGATAGGAATTCACTTGTCTGTCACTACACATTGACTGCGTCAGAGTTGCCAATGTTTCATGCTCCCTCCTTGCTGTGCAACTCCAACTGAACTTTTGTACACCTTTCCTACTGAAAGCTGTAGAGAATCTTCATGTGGCAAGTAATCACATGCTTCCTGTTTCACCTTAATTTGTTAAACTCACTGTTCCAGCATGATGTGACATTACTACTGTAGGATTTTCTACACTAAATCCTTCACTTTGGGGTAATCCATAACTTCAGTTTCTATTTCTTTAACTTTCCCATTACTAATCCTATTTTCTACTTTTCCCTTTTGTTTTCTTATTTTTTGTATTGTGAAATTTTGTACATCCATATGCCTTTGCCTGCATTTCTCTACAACTATCTTTGGTGCCATTTTTGTATTGATTTGTTTTGATTTCTCCTTTGCTTAAATATTGCACCATATTACAGTTGTTATACTTTCTTGTCCATATGCCTTCCTTTCGGTTTTCCTTTCTTTGGGGACTAACTGTTCCACCATGCTGTGACATAAACTGTGTTAAACTTTCTACACTAAATCCTTCACTTTGGAAGTATTTCATAACTTCAGCTTCTGTTTGTTTAACTTTTACTTTACTAATCTTCTGTTTTACATTCCCTCTTTTTGTTTGGGTTGTGAAAGTTTCCATACCTGGATACTTTGCCTGCATTGCTCTTCAAATATCATTGCAACAAATTAGATCTCTCTTTTTTTCCCATGTCCATGCTTATTTTTCATGCCTTTCAAAAACCTCTAGGTTTTGTTCTTTACATTTTTTGCACTTCCTTGGTTGCTTCTTCTTCCAAATGGCCCAGCATTTTTATCTATATAACAGTTTTCACGGATCTGTTGTATGAATGAACACAAAAATACATGTGGTTGTTTTGATAGTTTTTCTTGTGTAAATATTTTTCTTCCCTCCAATTTCTCTCTTGATCATTTTGAATATGTTCTGTCTGGAAATTCTGGGCTTCTTGCATAACAGTAACAATACATAATTTCTTTCTTATCCTCAGTAGTCTACTCTATCAACGTTATGGCTCTTTTCCAACCTCTCAGTTTTTGTGGACTACTACTTCCTTCTAAAATGGGGTAGATGCATCCTCCCCTGAACCTGGCCTAACCCCATTGCTGGAATGTTTCTGTGTCTTTGAAGATTATGCACTGTCAGTTTTTCACTTTGCATATACGAGAATCAGGCACTTGTTTATTCTGGGATTCGTGTACCCAGTTGTCTTTTTTATTTTTTAACCTACTTCTATCTATGATATATGCTATATAAAATACGTTGTATACAGCAGTGTCATACCCAGTACAGTATAGTTTATTTAAAGAGAAGTTCATTGCTAACCAGTATCCTATGTTTTCCTACATTCCAGTATAGCTGATTTTGGTTATGGTATGTATTTGTGGACTCAAACTTGTTCTTGTTAAACAAATTTGTAAGGAAAGCAATTCCATGCATTTGCAACTCAACAGAATAAATCCTCATTGGAGGTTACCACTCTAATGGCCTTAGAACCTTTTTAAGCATAGTCATTCATGCCCCAGTTTTCATAGTTGTCAGTGCCCAAGTACTAGAAAGACTTTGGTGTATGCCTGTGCCTTAGACTATAGGCTGCTGCCGTCCATAAAAGCCACAAGTGACAAGCAGGGCTGAATTTATGATTTCCCATCCATTGGTCCAAATGTTATTTGAATAAGCTTAAAGAAGAGCTCCGTTTCAAATAAATGGGGTATCTTTTCCAGAAAAAGGGTAAAAACACACACCTGTTCCTCCAACATGTTTTACTCATGTCATAGATGAATTTTAGATCCTTAGATTGGGTAATTATTTTGCTGTTTGTTTTGTGAATGTGTAGCATATCCATTAAGGCTGGATCTGAGAAGGTCTTGTAGGCTAGGTATTGATTGCCCCACAGTAGTCTGTAGGAGACTGAGTACAGGGACAAGAGTTTGGGGTTTTCCACATAAGTCATGTTTTTACACCATGTATTCTTTTAATGAGGATTCTCTGTGACCACTATAGTTGTTGGAAATGCCTGGACAGGTACATGCTGAAGAGTGCAGTGTACTTGAGTATTTGTCTAATCAGAGCTAAGTATAGTGGGATTATGATCTCTTTAGATCTGGATGCCATGCCATAACTTACAACTTTCCCCCACATAGAAGGATTTCAGGTTCTTGTCAACCTGAGTTCTGAAGTCCCTTACCAGTGGGTCTAGTGTTAGGAGAGTGTTATCAATGTTGTAATTTGCAGGGGTGGTCAACTTCCCAAAGGGTATAATTTTTTTGGCATTGAGTATTAGGCTATGTTTCTGGCACCAGTTGCTTGACTCTCAGACCCTCCTCAAGGATATTTACATCTTTGGAGGAATTAGTCATTGCACTCAACTTGTAGTCATCTGCAGATTTGGTCACCCAAAGCCCCTCTATATTTGCTATGACTTCAGGAGAGGTCTAGGTGCTGAGTCCTGTGGAGCACCACTAGTAGCAGGTGTAGTTGTGGAGGTGGATTCCCTACTCTAACAATGTCTCCTCTCCATGAGTCATGTGACTATCCATCAGGTTACATAGTGATTTAGGTCTACATTTTTGAGTTTGTCTACAATACTTAGGTGAGGTAGTGTGCTGAATGCCTTTACCAGATCGAGGTAGGCAGTATACACTATTTTGCCCATCATCCATGGCTCAAGTGGCCTTCTCACAGTAGTCCACTTGGTTTAGTAGATGTGACCTACCCTTGACGAAACCTAACTGGGATGAGTCCAGTGTTTGAGGATTTCCAATGTATTTATTAGATCCATGATAACTTTTCCCATGGCCTTGTATATAAGACTAGTCCAGCTTATGGGTCTGTAGTTCTACGGGTCTGTTGATGGTCCACCTTTATGTAGAGGGATGAGCATTGCAGTCCTGCATTGCCTAAGGAAGAAGCCTGTCTGGAGGCTGTGGCTGAATAGAGGTTCTAGCTGGGCTGACATGTCACGTATCAAACTATTTAGGAGGCACCCCTGGATGTTATCAGGATCCATTGCTGTAGTGTGTTTAGCTCTGGAGAGTGCAGTGAGGACCTGATTACTAATAGTGTGGGGGGGGGGGGTAAGTGACAGAGGGTATTTCCTGTGGAGTAACTAGTCATCTTCTAGTCATATGGACTCTTGTCTTCTACTTGTACCGTAATGCTGTTGTGTAACACTTCTGAGTGAAGTTGCTGTCCTCTACTCTTTTACCTTGGACTTTGTTAACTACTTTAGCCATTCAAATGTTTCTATCAAAGCTTTTCTCTCTGCACTATAAGGTTGAAAAGTATGCCTTTAATTATAACTGAAATGTCATGAAATCACAAGAAATTAATGGCTTTTATTGCATATATATTCCTATAAACTAGACAGACTTTTTTGTGTCCAATTATCACTAGCCAGTACAACTTTATACATACATAAAGAGACATACATATTCCATGTGAAATTTCAGTTTCATTTACTTTACAAAATAATGTAAAAAAGCAAGACGACACACAAGGTTCCATGTGAAGTCATAGTTTTATTTATTTGATTGTTTCATGACTATCATATCTAGGCATAGACAGATATTTTGGATGTAATGCATCAGGTTTACAGTGAAACAATGTAAATTGCAAGTGAAATCAAGTGTGAAATTTTGTTGCAAAGAGAAAATTTGCTGATGAATTACGACAATGAAAAATATCTATAATACATGCTCACTAGTTCAAGGAACACCATTGCATATAAAACTAACAAAATAAACAGCAATAGAGAGATACTTCTATACTTAACATAACCACGCTATTAAAAAAGAAGTTATGTTCTAACCATAACGTTCCATGTGGAGTGTTCATCTCACCTTTGTTCTTACACACGGGTTCGGAGCTGATCCTCGGCTCCGAGTCGGCTGCATAGCAAAGCTCTGCATCTTAGAGACGCTCGAGACCAGGCTGTATCCCACAATCCTCCCTGCCATTACTCAGATCTAGTTTGCAAGCAAACCAGACTAACAATAAACCTGAGGTGCTAAGGCTACATACTGCCACAAAAATTCAGAGACACTATCTCACTGACAAATTAACTAAAGGGTAACGAAATATACCCTATGAGGTAAGAGGCAATATACCCGGAAGAGGTAAAGACATGTGGACCAGACTCTAGTCCTACTCGTTCTTCCAAACACGTGAGGGAGGGAAGGGGGGGAATGTAAGAACAAAGGCGAGATGAACACTCCACATGGAACGTTATGGTAAGAACATAACTTCTTTATGTGAGAGTGTTCAATATCGCCGTTTGTTCTTACACACGGGTAGCGTCCCTAGTTCGTCACCCTGAGTGACTCATGGAAGAACGTTCCTGAGCACAGTGGAACCAAAAGATGTCCTGTCTTTGGAGGCTTTGTCAACTCTATAATGAGCGATGAAAGTATGTGGTTTAGACCACGTGGCTGCTGCACAAATTGTGTCCAAAGGCAGGCGAGCTGCATGAGCCAAGGAAGTGGAAACGGATCTAGTAGAATGGCCCTTAGGTTTGGTGGGCAAGGCCTGATTCGACTTAGAATACACAAAGGCTATACAATCAGTAAGCCATTTAGAAAGCGTACGTTTTGTAACTGCCATGCCCTTTTTATTGTCTGCAAATGCAACAAAAAGTTGCTATGTTTTTCTGTAATCCTTAGTCCTGTCCAAATAAAATCTTAGCTGTCTGTGGACATCTAACTTGTGCAGCATATATTCCAACTTGCTGGTATGGTTTTTGAAGAAAGTAGGGAGTTCAATGGACTGATTAATATTTATGACAGAACATACCTTAGGAAGGAAAGACGGGTTTGTTCGTAAGGAAACTATCTGGGTGGAAAATTAAGTAAGGTAGTTTAACTGATGGTGCTTGCAGCTCTGACACTCTCCGAGCTAAAGTAACCGCTACAAGAAAGAGTCTTCCACGACAAAAACTTCAGGAGGCAAGAAGAGGCTGGTTCGAAGGGTGGCAACATTAGTTGTGACAATAACAAATTTAAATTCCATGGGAATAAAGGGTCTCTGACGGGCGAAGATGGAAGGAACCTTTCATAAAAGCCTTACAAAGCCTGTGGGACATAATAGAAGAACTGTCCTCACCAACATGGAAGTTGGATATGGCCGCCAACTGTACTCTTGGTGTGGAAGTAGAGGCTCCTTCATGGAAAAGGATGGATAGAAATTCTAGAACTTTATGTAAAGGAGCAACCAGGGGGTCCAAGTGTTGGCTAGATGCCCAGTACACAAAGCGTTTCCATTTACTCCTGTAGAGTTTTGTAGTGGAAGCCTTAGGAGAGGCAACCAAAATGCGTTGAACTGCCGGAGAAAGTAGATCAGACCTGGCTAGGCGGGGAAGTGGAGCAGCCAAGCTGCTAGTTTGAGGGATAGAAGAGACGGGTGAGGAACTCCCGACGAATGTGTCAGATCTGGTACTGGGTCCAGGATCCACTGTTTGATGGGCTCGAAGAAAGGGGAACCATATCTGTCGAGGTCAGAATGGGGCTATGAGTATAATTGTCCTTTCCAAGTTCATGGCTTTCTGAAGAAATTTGGGAATCAAGGGGGTAGGTGGAAATGCATATAGGAGACCGTATCAGTGCCCCTGGGGACATCCCCTGGAGGGGGTAGAAGGGCAAAATAGCTTCTGCATTTGGTATTGATCGGGGAGGCGAATAGATCGCAGCAAGGCTGGCCCCATTTGCGGAAAATTCTTTCTGCCACCTGTAGTTTGAGGGACCACTCGTGAGGTAACAGGATGGCTCTGCTCAACCTGTCCGCAATGACGTTGGATGACCCCGGGATGTGCTGCTATCAGAAAGCGACCGTGGACTCTGCCCATTGCCAAATTCTCATGGCCTCTCTGCATAATGGGTAAGATCTGGTTCTTGTTTGTTTATGTACCAGACTACAGACATGTTGTCTGTCTGAACTGCTACTGTTCCTAGAGGTAGGAGGGTTTGAAAGTGTTGCAAAGCCAAGAACACCTCATTTCCAGAACATTTATGTGCAGGTTGTACTCCATGTTGGACCATTCCCTTGGACTGTTCTTCCCTGAAAAGTCCCCCACCCTATCAGAGAAGCGTCCGTGGTTATCGTGGGTCGGATTGGGTAGAACAAATGGACACCCATAGTGAGATCCTGACTGGACACCCACCATGAGAGGTCTCGCAGTAAGAATCTGTTATCAGAATCTCGTTAGGGGTAACTGTTGGAACCACTGCGTGAACAGCAGCCATTGGAGGAGCCTCATGTGCAATCTCCCCATAGGAACTGCAATCAGGGACGCTGCCATGAGTCCCAAAACCTTCAACACCAATTTGGCCGGGGCTTTCCTGCATTGCAGTAGAAGAAGAACCTGTTCCTTGAGGGATGAAGCCCTTACTTGAGGGAGCTTTACCAGTGTTAAGCGCGTATCTAGGTCTGCTCCGATAATGAAATATGCTGTGAGGGCAAGTAAGGCAGATTTTTCGAAATTTATGGAAATCCCTAGATGGGAACAAAGGTTGACTGTATAGTCTCTGGCTTGTATGAGGCGACGCTCGGTGGTGGCGGTGAGGAGCCAGTCGTCCAGATAGGGAAACACCCGGAATCCTAGACATCTCAAGTGAGACGCTACCACTGCCATGCATTTGGTGAATACCCTGGGGGCTGAGGTGAGCCCAAAGGGCAGGGCTCGAAACTGAAAATGACTGGCTCCCAGCCGGAAGCGCAGATGATCTCTGGACGGTCTGGCCATCTTGATGTGGTAGTACGCGTCCTTGAGATCTATCGAGCACATCCAGTCGCCCTTCTGCAAAAATGGAAGAATCGATTGAAGCGTGACCATCCGAACTTTTCCTTCTTCACGAAGGTATTGAGATTGCTGAGATCCAAATGGGTCTCCAGTCCCCTGTCTTTTGGAACTAAAAAGAACCTTGAGTAAGTTCCGATCCTTTTGGTCCGCCGACTGGCTGAATGACTTTTTGAGCAGCTTTGAAATTTCTATTGCTGCTGGGCCTCAGACGGGTGGCACATCTGGAAACCTTCTTTGTTGGGGTGGAGTTGACATAAAGGGATTTTGTATCCGCTGGTTACAATGCTTTTACTCAGGAGTCTGAGGTGAGAGTTAGCCAGGCCTGTGGGTATCCCCGACTGCCTCCAGAGCAGGACAGTCGGGCCCCCATTCAGAGTGCTGGAAAGGCTTACCAGGATAGGATCCCTGTCGCCTTGGTTCTGCGGACCCTCTGCCGGGCGACGCCTTCCATGTCTGCCCCCTCTGCCTCTGGGGGTCACTCTGTGTGGCCTGAAAGATCCCTGAGTTCTTGAACCACATTTTTCCGCCTCGCTCCTTTGGGGTACGGTCTAGATGGAACGGAAAACGGACTCGACAGCAGACAGAGTCTTTCCTTCTTGCTCACACCGAGTTAATGTCTCTTTCACTTTGGGCCCAAAAGAGTGGCACCATCAAAGGGGGCGCTGTAGAAGAAGACTTGAAGGCTTCCGAATGAGCACAACCATCCAGGATTGTCTTCAGAGCAATCGCTGAAGTGGCTCTACTCGACCCTTCAGCCGCATAAGAGATGAGCCTCATGGACGAGTTCACTATGGAGGTAAGGGTGTTAAGCTGTGCTGTTACCTTATCTGAAACAGAAGCATCTGTGTTACCCTGGAGGGTATCTCCCAGCTCCTTGATGAGATCCCTCTGCAGACGTGTAAAATGTGTCAAATAGTTTAGCGAACGCATGGAAAAAGTCGCTGAACTAAAAACGCACTTCCTGTATCTGTCCATAGTCCTAAAATCCTTATTAGGAGGATGAACAGAAGAGGAAGACTCCAACATCTCCTTTTTAGTGGCTGCAGCCACCACCATAGCGTCAACCGGGACTCCTTTGGTGAGATAAGTCTTGTCCTGGGAGCGTAATAAATTTGCTTGGTTTTGAGGACCGGTTCCACTGTGTCCGGTGTCTCCCATGCCCTTCGAGCAATCAAATCCATTAACTCATCGAGTAACCCAGGAGGTAGAAGGTTGAGCACAAAAAGCCTTCAGCAACACCGACTCGTCCTCAGTGGGTCTAGGGACTGCCAATCACCCCTCTGTTTTAAAATCTCCAAGATGTCCGCAAATGAGACATCCTCGGAGGGGGATTTTGGGGACCTCTCTGACTCATCCAAGTCAGTGCCAGAAGTTAGAGGTTCCTGTGGGGAATCTAAGTGCCTCCTCTTGCACAATCTTTTCCTTGGAACCTCATCGGAGGGGGATTCCGGTGAGGCCTCCCAGGAACAGGGGGCACCCTCTGGGGATGGCTGAGACAATGGTGCTCCACGCTTTGGATGTGTCGTGGGAACAGAAACAGAGAGCAGCTCCTTAGGGGAGGGAGAAGACGCGTCCGATGAAGTGGTTGTCTGTGTAGACAAAACCTTCCTCATAAGGTCAAAAACCCCTGAACCTCGGGTCGAGGACTCCCCGGTTCAAGAACATGGAAGAATCCCAGACAGGGCCCATGGGTCTCGACCCGAGGACGGAGCCGAGCCAATCTGCGCCGAGGTCGAGAGGAGAGTCGGCACCAAAGGTCGGTACGACTCGGTCCCGGAACAAGGAGAGATCGCCGACTCGACTCACCTATAGGTTCCGATGGAGTCGAGGTCAATGGTGTCGATCGTGCAATGGACGGTTTCGGCACCGAGGGCTCTACTATCATCGGCTCATCCTCTTCCAGCTCCGAAGACTGGATGGGTCTCGAAGGAGGACCTGTTGGAGATAAGGGAAGGCCTTCTAGGTTTCGACACCAATTGGGAGGAAACTGCAATCAACTTGGAAAGGGCCGTGTTCTCCATAAGTTTCTGCACAACACGATCCACATCAGTATCGGATAATGGTCTGGAAGATCGGGTCGAAGGGGCCAAAGATGGCACCAACCGAAGAATGGAAGGTGGCGGTAGTTCCGACACAGGTTCCAAGACCTGGGGCTCAGTGAGAGATAACGCCGATGTCGTCCAAGTCTGTGGAACCGGGCGAACTTTAGAAGATGAACTGAGCCAATGACACGGGCTCCGACATCTTCGATTCGAGGACTTAGAAGCCTGGTCAGACTTGTCCAAGGCCTCCTGGAAAGCAGGCTTAAGAAGTCCCCTGTCTATATGTCATGACCCTCCCACTGAAGGAATGGCAACAGAGCAATCCTCTTGCAAGTGGAGAGGGCCAAGACAGTAGACGCAGGAAGTGTGGTTGTCAGTGATGGACATTTTCTGCCCACACTGACACCTTTTAAAACCAGACTTGGCTTTCTCAGACATAATAAGCAATTTCACTGTAAAAAAGAGAAAATTTAACACTAGCTATAATTAAGAGGAAAAAATATAGCTATAGGTTATAGAAAGGTAGGCCCCAAAGGGAAACCTATAAAAAACTAACTACACTACACACACACACACTATAGTATCAGAAACTAAATTTTCAATAACTATAAGAACTATAAGAACTATAGAACTATAAGAACTTTTAACAAAAAATAACTATCTTATCTGTCTAATAACAGTTTTCTCTGGTCCGAGCTCTGAACGATGTGACCACAGTAGCGACAAACTAGATCTGGGTAATGGCAGGAGGATTGTGGGATATAGCCTGGTCTCGAGCTTCTAAGATGCAGAGCTTTGCTATGCGGCTGACTCGGAGCCGAGGATCGGCTCCGAACCCGTGTGTAAGAACAAACGGCGAGATTGCACACTCTCACATCAGATTATTTATATTATATAGGTTCATTGGTGGTTACTAGGCTACTGACCCAAAGGTCTTTATAAGCCTATCCATGTGTACCCGATACAATACTAGAGAAACCCAATATAAAGGATTGAGCCTAAACTCAAAATCTTAGGTAGCAATGGCTGCTCATATCTAGGAGGATCATATGTGAAATCCTGGCAAGGAATTTATGGCTTCCCATCCAGGCTACAGTTAAACAGGGTCATAGAGGGGGCTCTGTTTTATGTGAATTGGAAGCCTATTCCTGAGGCATGGCAACCTCTGAGAGACATACCTGCCTCTCCAGCAGGTCCTATTTATGTCGCAGGCCAGGTTAAGGTCCATGGAGCAAGTGACCCTTATCCCATTAGTCTTGCAGATGTGCAGCATTTCCATTAGCTTTGGACATGAGATTGCTTTGTAGGCCAGCCACAAGTCTCCTGTAAGTAGTCTGTACACTACTGAGTACAGTGACTTGAGTCTGTCAATGCATGACATGTGATGGAGACCCTGTAATTTTCTTGGTTAGAAATCTCTGGGGTCTCTCACATTCCTGCAGGTGCCAGGTAAGTTACATACAAAGGGATCATTGTACTCAATTACTGGCCTGATGAGGGTCAAGTATACGGGAGTTATGACTTGTTTCACTCTTGAGGTAACGCCTTTGCTAATGAGGTGAGCAATGCAGAATGCCTTCCTTACCACAGTAGATACATGGTGGTTAAAGTTTAGGCTACAGTCAACTTGCATTCCCAATTCTCTCAATACTGAGTTGTTACTTAGGGTATTATGATCTATACAGTAGTCTGTATAGATATTGTTTTTACCGAATGGGATGATAATGCATTTTTTAGCACCGAGTTTGAGTCCATGGCTTTGACACCAATCATTCATTTGTGTACGTTCCTCTTGAAGTATATTGGCATCTTCTGGGGATTACATGATTACACCTAATTTACAGTCATCAGCGAACTTAGCCACAGGCGCTTAGTTTTAGCCTCAATTTCTGAGAAGTATATTCCAAACAATACGGGGCCCACCACCCCACTGCTGACAGGTCTGCTGGTCAAGGTGAAATCCCCAATTTTGTCTGAGTGTGATCTGAAGGTGAGCCAGTTAGAAACCCAACTGACAACATAAGGGTTGATATTCAACTGGGAGAGTTTATCAATGATGCCCAAATGTGGGACTGTATTTAAGGCCTTTGCTAAGTCAAGGTAGGTTGTATGCACATATTTGCCTTCATTTATATCTCTGGTAATGCTTTTGAAGACGTCCATCAGGTTTAACAGGTATGACCTGTCCTTGGGAAAACCAAAATGTGTCAAATTAAGGGTTTGGAGGTTATTTATGTCCTTATTTATAGGGTTAATGATGATTTGTTCCATGGCCTTACAGATGAGGCTGGTTAAGCTTATGCATCTATAGTTTCTGTAGTCTAAGGGGGCGGCCACGGTGGTGTAGCAGTTAGCGTTGCCACCTCATAGCAAGAGGTTCTCCGGTTCGATCCTAGGCTGGGATGCCTTCTGTGTGGAGTCTGCATGTCCTCCCTGTGGTTGCATGGGTTTCCTCCGGGTGCTCCGGTTTCCTCCCACATCTCAAAGACATGCGGTAGATGGACTGGACACTATAAACTGGCCATAAGTGTGAGTGTGTGCATGTTTGTGCCTTCTGTGGAAGGTTGGATGCCGAGCTAGCAACTTGACACCATAAAACTCCACTGTCAATCGTTCTTCGGACTGTTGTTCCACTGTGGCGACCCCTAACCAGGAAAAGCCGAAAGGAGAAGAAGTTTCTGTAGCCTGAGTCACACTTTTAATACTGTTGTCAAGTGACATATGCCAAATGGAAAAAAAGTTACTTGTAAAACTAGCAATAAAGGGTCAGTGGCACGAATGCTGTAAGGAGCAGCTATACCGTCACCTTAGTCAAACTACCTCCTGCATGACAGTGAGTGAGTGTCTGCATGTACATATGTATATATCCACCAACACACCACATCTACAGCTGTGTGTACATCTGTATACATAAACAGAGACGAA
>NC_056734.1:999001144-999003644 GCF_019279795.1 Protopterus annectens | reverse complement strand
ACAGTTGCTAATGGACAAAAAGACGTTTAATTTGACAATCTTATATTGACATTTAAAAATAGTTTATTTATGTATCGGAAATTGCAACTAGAGAATGCTTATTTAAATGCTTGTGTTTTGAAGGAAATAGTCCCTAAGGGACTTAGGATGTTCAGAATCCCTAATGGCGTTTTCGCAGACTCTGTAGTATACAAAGAACTTATTGATATAGTCAACAAAAATGGTATTGAACTTGTTAAGGTCATTATTAGAGAAAACAGTGTAAGAATGGTTAACGTTTTAACTAATATGGATGACTTATATAAAAAATTGTTTACAAATGGTTTGTCACAGGAATGTATTCGGACCTATAACAATGTCTTCAGACAAGTTGAAGATGTATTAAAATCCTTAAAGTTAAGGAAAGAGAAAACATTTTTGAGGGATATAAAGGCCTATTCTAGTGGTACTGCCTACCCAGCTCCCAAAGATTTTAACAAGGTTGTGGTAAATAGTGGTGTTGTTGATGGGAATTCACCATCACTACTGAATCAGGAGGTTGTGGATAGCAATCCTGCTACGACTGTTGTTAGTTCTTCCCCTTTTTTGGAGCGGTTGCTCCAGAGCGATGCACAGTTTGGGACTCCCGACATTGTTCAGGAGCAAGTGAAGTTGAGGGGAAGAGGGAGGGGCAGAGGAAGGAGGTTCCAGAGGTATTGATTGTTTGTGACAATACCATTTGCAATAATGGTCTTAACACCACTGTAAAGATTTCACATTGTGCGTTTGTGCGGAATGGTTTTAAAGTCTTTAATTCTTCTCAATATGTGCTAAATGATGCTGATTTTATTCTCTTTGAGAAAGGTTTTTCTTTTGTGCCACACAGGAACTTCAGTTTATGCTGATGTTATTTTGGAATTAAAGCTTTTTGTGCGTAAACTTAATTTGGCTATTTTCTTTAATAGAAATCAGGTTAATATTATTGAAAATGATGGTATGGTTGATGCACAAAGGGACAAAGTGGTAACTAATGGTATTAAAAAGAAGAGTGTGTTCATTCCACCTTATTGCCCTTTAACCAGTGTTTATGAGGATCTTTGTAGACGAGAGTTGTTTAATTATTATAATGGCAAGAGATTTAAAGTCAATGATTTTAATTTAACCCAGATGGAACAAGATGTCCTCGATTTCTTTTCTAATAACCCTAATTTACGGGTTATGAAACCAGATAAGAGGGGTGGTGTTGTCCTTATGGATGCTTTGGTTTATTCTAACAGGATGCAGACTTTACTATTGGATGATTTAAAATATGAAGTGGTTTCTTTGAATGAAATACATAGAGGCCATCACAAGACTGAATTGTTTTTGGTTGAGAAGCTGGTTAGTGGAGTTATTAAGGGGATGAGTTTGATTTTTTGGTTATCACTCATCCCACTATACCAGTTATGTTTGGTCTGCCAAAGGTTCATAAGGACACCATCGACCCCCCTATGAGACCTATTGTGTGAGGTAGGAATTCTAAGACCTTTCCCTTGGCTAGTTTCTTGTTAAGGAAATTAAAAAATGCTTTGTGTGATTATAGATATATGTTCAAGATTCTTGGGATTTCCTACGTCATTTTCCGGTGGAGATTCGAGATGTAGATATTATGTTTTGTTATACTGACGTACAAGACTTATATGGATGTATACCTTTTGATATAGGTCTTGATTGGTTTAGGAGAGGGATATTATCCCTAAAAAAGTTCACTGATGGTGAAGTAAATTTTTTTGGTGAACTCATGGAATTGGTCTTAAAAACACAATTATTTGTGTTTTGATAATGAATACTATAGGCAAAGATGTGGGGTAGCAATGGGGGCAGTTTGTGCCCCCATTTTTGCCAATTTCATTATATGGTGGTGGGAGCAAAACTTGTTGTTTAGTTCCAAATACAAGGATTGTTGGCTTTATTATTGCCGGATTTTGGACGACATTTGTTTGTTATGGAAGGCCGGTGAAGGTTTATTAATGGAATTTATTGAATTTATTAATACTTCTACCACATTCCTGAAGTTTACACACACATTTTCGAGGAATAAAATTGGGTTTTTAGATGTGTGTATATACAAGGAAGGTGGTACTTTTTATTCCAATATTTACAGGAAGACAACTTTTTCCAATGCATACCTCCACTTTGACAGTATTCATCCTTTATTTCAAAAGAAATCTTTGGTTCAAGACCAATTTGTTGGGTTATCAAGGATGGTATCTGATAATGACATGTTTTACCATGAGTGTGAAGTTTTAACAAAAATGTTGCTTGAAAGAGGTTATCCAGTGGCTTTTGTGGATAATATCAAACAAGAGCTTAGCATAAACAAAGAAATGAGGTTTGGTCCAATTTTGGGCAAGACTACGGAATTGGTGACTGTTCCTATGAATAAAGATAGAAGCAGAAGCTTGGTTATTGAATATCACCCTATGAGTTTCCAGGTGGTTGAACTGGTTTTGAGATTTTGGGGCATTTTTAAAGGGGTTTC
>NC_056734.1:998922863-999000644 GCF_019279795.1 Protopterus annectens | reverse complement strand
ATAAAATAACAAAAACACACAGACACACACACACACACACACACACACACACACACACACACACACACACACACACACACACACAATGGTTAAGGTGTTTGCCTTATAAACACAAGGTGCAGGGTTTGAGTCTCACAAGGGAAAAATTTAGTTAGACTTAAAATGGCTTGCAAGGGCACTTAGCCTAGTACTAATCTATGAACCTACGAGTTACTTTAACATCTCAAAATCACTCTGACTGTTTCTTATAGAATTGTAATGTTTTCTACAATATGGCTGTCAATATGGCTTGACATATCAACGTGACATTATTTTTCTTCAAACTTTTCTCCTTTCCATAATCCATTTCAAGTCTTTGTTATACAAGTCATGCTACACATAAGGAAGTAGTGGTGTATTCCCATTCCATTGACATATAATAGGATTAGTATAATTATTGTCATCTTATATACTGTCTATAACAGGAATGCTTCTTTTATTTCTTGAATGACCCTCATTTGTATGCGTCTCAGGGCTTGTTTTATAGTAAAATAAGGGGTTATACAGCTGCAATGAAAACAGTTGCTAAACTGCAGGCCTTTGCTCAAAGCATCAGTTTGTACAATTGACAGCCCCGCCCCCTGCACTTTGGAAAATGTACAAATACTTTACAAGAAAAAATATTTTCTGAGTTTCCCCTAAATGTCACAGACATCTTTGATACTACATTCAAGTCGTCTTAAAATGTATGGTAGTATAAACATCAACAATTTAAAGTTTAATGCTTAGCATTTCAACACTGCAATGCTGCTTATGTAGATTTGTCAAAAGACGTGACAACTGCCTTTAAACCACTAAGTGATCTAATTGTTCCATTTTGCTATAAAGTGCATGGCTACATTGGAAGCAGCTGTGAATCAGTTTTAAGTTACCTTCCTCTCTGCAATAAAGACAATGGAAAACAGTTTCACTCCTCTCTTTCTTGTTTACAGCAGCATGAGCTCCTGACTACAAATTTCTCTGTTTGTGGCATGCCATGCAAGTGTAGAGAAATTCCTCTGCAAATTATGTGAGAAATTAAGCTTACAAAAAGTGAGTGGTCTTTCCCTTCCTTTGATACCAAAGTGTGGAAATGAAAGGTTTATAATGTACAATAAGGTTTCATGGAACCTGCTCAGTGCTAGAATCACACTGTAGGGAGAAAAGCAACCTAAGAGTTGAGTTTAACTATAGAAGAAGTTGGAGTTTTCCTTTAAAAAAGAATAACAGTGGGTGGGAACCCAAAAGGAAACCAACCTATCCAATTCAGGGAGAAGGCATACGTCATCCAGGCTCTTGGAGTTGCAAGCTTTGAACAAAACAGTCTTAGGAGCCTGTTCAATAGGTCCATCTCAGGTACACTCCCATCTGCTGGTTATATCTAAGAAAGTTTTCCTGTGTAGCAACCATCCACCGGGGCCTGCATACATCCTTCTCAGTTAGTCCACTACCACATTCTGATCTAAGGGGATGGATGTGGCTTTCAGAAATATCTCTACTGCCACATCCCATGCCTCAATGGCTAATTTGCACAGTAGACAGAAAAAGGTCTCTCCTTGCTTGTGGATTTGCATCACTGCGTTGCATCTGAAAATAATTGTACAACCCCCCCCCCAACATGGCAGCAGAAAGGTTTGAAGGCCATTATTTCTTTGATGTTGATGCGTTTTCTTTCCTTCTGCATGGAAACAAGATACAGTGATTTTCAACTGGTAAAGGTGTCAGCTGTTCTTCTTTCGGCTCTTCCCGGTTAGGGGTCGCCACAGTGGATCATCCGTCCGCTCATGATTGGCAGTGGAGTTTTTACAGTGTCAAGTTGCCATCCCGGCACCCAACCTTCCACAGACGGCACACACACACACACACACACACACACACACACACACACACACACACACACACACGGCCAATTTAGAGTGTCCAATCCACCTACTGCATGTCTTTGGGATGTGGGAGGAAACCCACGCGACTACAGGGAAAACATGCAGACTCTGCACAGAAGGCACCCCATCCGAGAATCGAACCAGAGAACCTCTTGTAAAGGTGTCAGCTCTACTGTTTCTTAATTACCACTGTAACTTTCTCATGTGGAGGCATGCCCAGGGCACCATCAAAATGCATGCTGTCATGTGTCCTAATAATCTCAGGTACTCTGTGACCTTTTCTTTTTGGAAGAATTGAAAAAATAAATCTGGTTTCCTCCTACTGCAAATCATAGAATTTTTTTTTTTACTTATGGGGATATGAAGATATGCATCATTTAAATCCACAACTGCCATGAAAGTGCCTTATGGAATCAAAAGTTACAGGCCTTGCAAGGTACGCATTTTGAATTTTGGCACCTTCAAGAATGTGCTTACATGCCAAAGCTCTATGATGGGTCTCCAAGTACTCTTTTTCTTGGTCCCAGAACAATTTGTAATAAAACCCTGAGTCCCCCCTCCCCACAGGCACTTTTTCTATGGCTCCAGTGTGTAACATTTCCTTGATTACCTGATGTATAATCTGAAATCTGGTCCCTTGGAACTGGTGTCACATCTCTAACCTGACATTCTGCAGAAATTGTAGACTATCCTACTTTTAGGAAGCTTAGCACAGACCTGTCCTGAATAACTGTCTCTTAATTCCCTATAAAAGCAGACAAGCTTCCTCCATGTTTATGGAGGAGTGTGGAAGAGGTTAAAGTGTGCTAGCGGCAAGGGGGGAGGTCAAAGTGGATTCACTGGGGGAAGGGTCTTGGCCTTGGGGTCCCCCATTTCTCTTGAGTTTAGCTTGCCACTCTTTATTGTGCTTACTTTTCCCCCTCTGCCAGATCAGGTGACTTCCAGTACGAATTAGTGGACCAGGACTTGACTAAAATTCCTATTCTACCAAGGTACAAAGGTATAAAAATATCTGCCTAATAGACTGGCTAGTTAATCTTTCTCCCCCAGTTTCTTGCACCTCTCTTGAGCAGGAGATGAGAAAAGCAAATTCTTACATAATAGGGCACTAAGGATCTCTGACTTCAGACTGTCCGATAGTTGTGGGTAGGAAGTCCTCAAATAAAGACCTAGTTATACATGGCCTGCAAAATGCATCCACAGCATCAAAACCACATCAGCTTCAACAGGGTAGCTTGGGAGGACAGCACAAAAGGGCTGGTACATTAAAGTCCTAAGGAAAAAAAAGCATGTTAGCAGCTGTGTACATTTTTCCCATATCTGTCTATAACTCTACTCTATCATTTGGGATATTATGCCTGGTTGAAGCCAAAATTCCTCTCTTGCTAGGATCCAGAGATACCACATTCAGATTAGTTAAAGGATTTCTATTTTTGTACCAATAAGAATCGGTGACCCTACAGAACTGCTCAGGTTTCACAGGAACAGTAGGAATCTAGTCTGGATCTAGGGATGTATTTTCAAAGTCATTCTCCAATACCTCAACCACTGGAAGAACAAGCTAGCAGTATAGTTTCACAGAGACCCATGAAGACCCAATACCTCTGCTGGCCTCCAGAGTATTCCTTGGAATCCCAATGAAAGGTCTCTTTCATTCTGTTTAAAGTATCCCCACAGGAGAAGTCCTCTGGAAGGGAGGCAAAGGACAAGCTGCCTTCAGTGTTCGACTCTAGGGCCTCTGCTGATGGGATCCCGGTTAGTTCATCAGCATCAGAATCAGAAGAGTCAGGTTCTACCACAGGGGGATCCACCCTTCTCTTTTTAGAGGGGACTGCTGACACTGATGGCATATCTGGCTCAGACCTCTTGGGTTTTAAGACATCAGGGCTTAAGCTAACTGACCCAAGGTTAGGTCAAGACAATAGGCAGAGGCAAGCCTGGCTGCACCTCCTTGGGCTTTGATGTCTTGTCTCCTTTAAGTCCTCTGGTCTCAAACAAGAAACTGAAACTTCAATAGTTACTGGGAAACTTCTCCCAAATGTAAAGGAATCCCACCTTCCACCTACAAAATCAACATGTGGACCTCTGTGGTACTTCGGGAACATCAGTCTAGGAGGACATATTAGACACCAGGACCAGCAGATCAGCTGCACCAGAGGCCTCAGCCACAACAGATTCTGTACTGGAAGGTTGCAAAAGTACCTCACCTAGTACACAATAGCCAGACCACAGAAACCTTGAGATATCAGTTATGTCCATAGTTTCCGTTTTCTTCTCCTGCTTTTCTGTTTCTTTTTTATTGGAAAGTTCCTAGTGGCCTTGGTCAATGTCATGGCAGCGCCTAATTAGGATCATATTCTCTTTTGGCAGCAAACTTCTAGTGACATCACTGGCAATTACAGACTGCCATTAGGGTAAATTGCAGACAGTGGAATGGAAGTATTCATTGTGGTCCAGTCAGAGGCAAAAAAAAAAAAAAAAACACTTAGGGTGATGGTCGTTAAGCAGAATTTGCTTAATGCAAATGAGGCAATTATTGACTTCAGATATGATTTCCTGAGAGATAAAACTCTCAGACATCACTTACAAATACAGCAGAAATAAAGGATAAGTTCAGCTAAAAGATGGACTACACTCTATTGTATTACAGATGCTACTGCACATCAAGGAAGATCTGAAGATGACACTGACTGAAAGACTAGCCAGCTGCAGGCTACTATCAGAGAAGGATATTCCAAGAGTGAAGACTACAACAGCAAATAATACAAAGAACATCCCTTTCTACTTTATATCACAACTGTCTCCCACCTACAACCACAAAACACATTTTTTTTTTGCTCAACAAGTAAACAGCAACCTACCTCAGCCATAATGGTCACATCTCCTTCTGAGACCAAGTCAAATCTTTTTGTACAAGCCAGTTTTGACATGTACTTAACTTACAATACATTCCAGCCAACTTTAAACAGACAAGTAAACCCTGCCAAATGGGCTACTACTGGTGATGTAACCCAACACAGCGACAATATTTATGGTTAAGAGGGGATCTCAGCTACAATCTTCTTTCTTAAAAAAAGGTTAACTAACTTCAGGAAGCTGACAGTCATGTTTTTGTATGAGTTTCCGAGTAGGAAAGTTATGTAAATCATGTTTATTTAGGAGACGTACCTTGTCCTGAATCAGCCCATAACATAATATGTTGTTCATGTCCCGAAAAAGCCGTTCTAAGCCTCCATACTTGCTCCAAACATTGGGATGATTTGTAGAGACCAGACCTTCTACTGTAGTTTTCAAACTACTCAGCAACTTCCAGTGCACGGTTCTGAAAAAATAAAAATTAGCTCAGCACATTATGCAACACTGTCACAAGTAATGTACTTCTCTAAAGTACCAAAGGATAAAACTCTACATTAAATAAACCGAGGTAGTACTAACACAGAATGTGTTATGACTTCCAAAATAGCTGCACAATGATTAACAACTTAATTTCAGATCTCCCAGTGTGAAATGACTATATTACACAAGATTACATGCATATTGCATTCAATAGCTTTAATACTTGACAAAAAAACTTTTAAAGAAAATGAAAAATGTTAACTCATTCTTCTGGTACCCTAAAAAGCTGTGAATTGCTTATACAAATCATGCAAGACTATGGCAGTATGCTGGTATGCAGAATCTCGTTCTATTGCTGCAAATGTTAGCTCTATACTCTGGATAGACTCAACTTGCACTAGTCAATAGAAAACCATTCAGAAGCAGATTTTACAAAATTCTTGCAAGTTGATAAATTAGAAATATGCAACAATCCTTTCTCTGATTAATAAAACTTACCTTAGAAGGAAATTAATTTATATCTTTAGACTCTACATATATTAAATTAACTCTTAAAACAGTTAACTCCATTAACATCAAAATAGAAATTTTTATGCTTTCCCATTGCACACACCTCTAGATTTAAGGAAACTCAGAAAAATGTTAAAATGAATTTACTAAAAATAAAAGGATTAGTATTATGGTCTAACTGCTTTGAAAAAGGAAAAGCTAAGTTGTCAGAATATTTAATGAAAGATTATAAATTGGATAACTCTGTTAGATCAGTTAATATTATTCATCAGTAAGGAATTAAATGAATTTGTAGATAATATGAGTGAACAGGAATAGAACTCTAATCCCCATTTATATGAACGCTATCAAAGGTAAACTGATCTACAAAGAAAGCTTGTACATGTTATACAAGTTAATTATAAATAATAACAATAATTCTTATGCAAAATTCTGGAATTTCTTAGACAGTGGATTGAGTGACACAATAGATGGTAAGAATAAAACTTTGTTACTCAAATCAGTTAGTCAACCTTATTCAAGTTTATACTAGAAAGTTTTTATGTGGAAATATGCACACAGAATGTCTTACTATAAAATCTCAAGTTTAGTGAAATATAATCTCTTAAATGTAGTGAAATATGACTTTCTCAGTCTGTTGGAGATGTAGTAAAGATGTAAAAGCTGGCTGGACACAAGTTTATGGATTGTGAAAAATTCAATGTATATTGGGAAGAGAGAGATTGGTATGTTTAAGGGATTAAGGTCTGATAATTGTTCTTTAACTAGATTAACAATATTTCCATAGGCTAGATTTAGACTTGCTGAATCTAGACACTTTGGCATTTTATGAGCACTAAAGCCAGCCATCTTATATTAAGGGGGCCCTCCTGCACCCTTGTGGCAGAAGAGTGTAGTCACATCACAGACCTACCCGAGTTGGGGATTCTTGGAACAGGGGCTCAGTCTTGGGCTTTCCTATTGGGTGGATTGTTTAAAAACTGTTTTACTTAACTGATACTTAAGCACAGCATTTGCTGGGGTTTGTGCTCAGTTTACCAGAGCTGATCAGAATTTGGCATACTTAGCCAGAGATCTGAAGTCAATCTGAATGAAATCCAAGGCATCCTGTGAATTCTACTGAAATATAAGTATTTTTATAACCTGCTTTGCACTTTTAAAACTGTTTGCTACTGTTTTGCTGCCTACTTTAAACTGTTTTTATTGTTCCGCAGTGGTGCAGCGGTAGCGTTGTTGCCTCACAGCAAGAGGTTTTCCCGTTCGATTCTCGGCTTGGGTTGGGAGTGCCTTCTGTGTGGAGTCTGCATGTCCTCCCTGCGGTCGGAGTGGGCATTCGAAAGACATGCGTTGAATGGGCGTGCCTTCATTGAAGGCTGGGCATCGGGCTGGCAACTCGACACCATAAAAAACAACTGCCAATCATTAGTGGACCGGAGTTCCGCTGTGGTGACCCCTAACCGGGAAAAGCCGAAAGACAAACAACAACAGTGTTTTCTGCACTGCCTTTATACAGTACTAATTTATTTGTTTCCCAGGAAAGTCTGACTGGGCAAGGTTGTCCATTTTCAGCAGAGGCTGAAACCTCAATGTACAGCATTTTTATAAAATTTGTATAAAAGAAACATACAATATTTTAGAAAAGAAATATACGAAATTTGTTAGACAACTTCACGAGTACAAGTAGTACATGAAGAAACAAATATGCAAGACATAGCTATGTATAACAACATTCATCAGAAGAGTAACTTAATACATAATACCATGAACTATGATACAGACTGTATTTCATGGGGTTATATATGTTTGAAGCTATAGCATGCTGTAGTGTGATTCTAGATAAAGGGGGGTGTTGGAGACAAAGCAAGAGTTTGAAGAAGTTAGCCAGAGTCAGAGCATGTACATATTCAAGATTCGGTGAGGTAAGATTTTAGTTGATTTTTAAAACTAATTTTGCTTGCCTGAGTCCTGATTTCAAATGGGAGAGAGTTCCACATCTTTGCAATAGTGCCGGAGTAAAGGGGAGTCTCCTGAGTTATATCTGCTTTTGGAAACGTCAACCAGCCCTTTTGTTGGTGGACCTTAGCAGTCAGCTACTGGAGTAATGGTTAATTAAGCCATGTAAGGCTGGGGTTTTGTTGGGATGGCAGAGAATTTAGTGAGCTACAGTAAGTTTGCTTAGGGTCAGTAAATTTGTTAATTCAAGCCATGAACGCTTTTGAAGGGCTAAGCAATGGTAAGATATGTAGGAAAAATCAGTAGCAAATTTCACTATCTTGTTGTAACAACTGGATAGCTTGGTTAAAATCACCTTTATTTAGGTTAACTAGAAAAGTGGACGCATAGAGTAATGTAGAGAATAAGTGGGTTCTTGCTATGATAGATTTACTATTGGGGGCCAGACAGTTTTTACATCTACAGGGTGTACCTATTTTTTTATGCACTTTTGTTATGGTTTGAGGTATGTGCTTGTTGAATTTCATGTTTTGGTCTCTGATGACACCCAGTAGCTTGGCATTTGCAACTGCTGCGATATAGGTATTGTCGGAGGTGATAATTATAAAATATGGAATGGGATTTGAGCTGGGGTTTTTTTTGGGTTGAGTATTACTTGAGTGTCTGATAATCAGGTTTCAATGGCTGTGAGGATTCTTGGGTTGTTTTCTATAGGAGTTGGAGAATGGGGGGGCTGAACAGATTAGGGTAGAGTCAGGGTATTGAACTAAGCTTGCATGGAGGGTGGCTTTATGAAGGTTATTGGTGAAAATTGTAAAGAGCAGGGGTCAGAGTATAGATCCTTGGTACTCGCCTAAGGTGACAGGCAGAAAGGGGGATACAGAGTCCTGCCACTTAACGGCTTGCTTGCAGTTTGAAAGACAGTCCTTAAACCACAGGAGTGTAGTGTTATTTAGTTTAAGTTCTAAGACAGACGTCAGAAGTTTGTTATGGGAGACAGTATCAAATGCTTTGGAGAGGTCCAAAAAGACTGCTGATACTAAACTGCCTGCATTCCGCTGTTGATTAACGTGGTTGGTAAAGTGGAAAAGAGCAGCGGTGGTGCTGTACTTGAACTTATAGCATAGGCTAGATTCAGACTTGCTGAATCTAGACTGATTGGTACTTTCTGAGCACTAAAGCCAGCCATCTTACACTAAGAGGTCCCTCCTGCACCCTTATGTCAGAAGAGTGCAGCCAAGGACCCACTTGTAGTAAAACTGTTACAGTATAAGATCCATTTGTATTTTAAAAATGCAACAGGGTGTAATTATAGTGTAGCAAATTACCTGAAACTGATTGAGCTTACTCTCCATTGTTTACCAGTCTCGGATCTGGTTCTACCCACTTCATTCGCTCTTGCACCACTCGGCCTCACTCAGCTCCCCTACCCTGCCCCCATACCCACCCCCACCTTCATCACATTTATACCTAACCAGACCACATCCTTCCTCCCCTCAGCCAACCACACACATTTCCCACCAAATCTCCACCGCCTCTTCTTCCATCCCTACCATTTCACTACCCCCTCGCACAATGTCATGACTGAAAGCCTTCTTATCCAGTGCTCTCCTACTCCACTTTCTCTACCTGATGCACAACTCCACCTCCCCCAAATCAAGCACCATCAATCATCACCACTCAACTACTCTCCCACTTTCCCCATTCTACCAACCCACACACACCTATGTGGACATCAGCCCACAGCTATACAACATACCAACCTCGCTCCTCTTACCAAACTCATACACACTCACTGTTCTAAACCCTCAACTCTCAGATATCTCAAATTGACCAACAAGCTCAGACACAACTTCTACTACACTGTATTGCACAATTAAAACTCTAGACTGACCTCCACCCCAAACTAGGACCTCAAACTAACTCCACTCCCAACCCAAAAGTTCCCTCACCTAGCCCTCAAACAAAGCTAAATCAGTAGCCTACCATCACCATCCCCTCTCCCATGTCCAAAACTAAATACAGACCTGCTCTTTATCAACTTCAATCTCCGCAACATCTTAAGTACAATTACAGAATTCCATGCTACCCTAAACACCTACTCACCTGACATTGCTGCAAAAACTGAAACCTGGTTAAAGCCCCATATCATGGATAAAAACACTACTACTGGCCTTAACATAATATGACTAGACAGACTTAAAAGAGGTGGTGGTGCCGCCATTATATTTAAGGACACCCTCAAAATTGAACAGTTAAATTGTCCCCCAACTGATCTACCTAAAGCTGAAATCCTAGCTACATGCCTAGAAATAAACCCAAACAATTCTATAATTATCATAACCATCTATCCCCCCCCCCGGCAACAACCTACCCACCATTGAATTCTACTTTCTTGGGCAGCATCAAATTTCAACCAAGAAACTATAATTCTAGGTTATTTCCACTTAGATTGGCACTCATGTTCATCCAGCAACACCTCCCATTTTCTAAACCTTTTAAATTTCACCCAAACCATATCATGTCCAACTCAAACAAACATTCCAAAAGGCAGTCAACCTTAGATTGGATACTAACTAACAAACTCAGCCTGTTACCTAGCTCTGTCAGTGACCACTCTCCAACCTTCCTGTACAGGAAATGGGTCCACACCCAAACCAACATAATATGTAGATTCATCCATAGCAAGAACAATTTCTCTCCTTCCACTTTTAACCTACTACTTCAACAAAGCAACTGGTCACCACTTAGTAGCCTCCCACTTGATCATGATGTTCAGTACTCCAACAATACCCTTCTTAATATACTAAAGCTTGCACCCTCAAGACAAATTAGACCAAAGCCTACGAACCTACTCTGGCTAACAAAAGACACTAAATTACTACTCAAACAAAGAGACAGGGCTTGGTTAACTTACCACACCACCAAAGATAGAGCAAACGTCATCACATATCAACAACTCCGTAATCTAAAAAATAAATAAAATCAGACAAACAAAACTACTTCCATATGTGCCATACCACCAAAACAACCCCCAAAAATTCTGGAAAGACATTAACAATCTCCTTAACCCTGGTTATACCCCAGCCCCTCCACCAGTTACCACAAATGTAAATGACCCTACTGCAAAACAATTCAACGCACACTTTATTAAATCACTTTACTGCTGGGCAACCAGCTTAACCAACCTCTAACGCCACATCCTCAACTCCCCCATCCCATTCACATTTACACTGATTCAAACAAGCTACATAAAATCACTCCTTTCCAAGCTTAAACCCTGCTGTCTAGCAGCAGACCAACTATCCAATGAATTTCTTAAAATTACCGTCCCCACAATTGCCTATCCCATATCTGTCCTGATCAACAGCTCCACTGCAGAGCAATACATCCCCTCTCTCTGAAAAATATCTCGTATCATTCCCTTCCATAAAGTCGGACACGCTAAAGAACTAACCAACTACTGCCCCATAGCCATCCTCTCTCCTCTTGCCAAAGTCTTAGAAAAATGCATTCAAATCCAGCTCCTAAACCACCTCCTCAATCACAACCTCCTTTCACAACATGGTTTTAGACCAAAACATAGCACTAGTATTGCCCTTCTGTCTTTCACTAACACCATCCAACATCTCATAAATGAAGGACAAATGGTCTCATCCATTTTCCTTGATATGTCAAAAGCCTTTGACACCATATCCCACCAAATACTTCTCAACAAACTCTCATCCTATGGCCTTAGTTCATCAGCTCTATTCTGGTTTCATATCTATCTTTCCAAACGACAGCAAGCTACCAAATGGGAAAACAGCCTTCCCCCTTACTCCCCATGTCTGTTGGGGTAACCCAAGGTTCCATACTAGGTCCCCTCCTCTTTTACTAGGTCCCCTCCTCTTTTCAATATTTACAAATAACCTCAGAACTGCAACACAACTAGCCTCCATTGTCCAGTACGTTGACGATTCCAGAATTATATGCTCTGCCCCCCACTCCCCAGAACGCCAAATAAAAACCTCTTTTCAAGATATAGAAAACTATCTCGCAGAACTTATTCTAAACCCAAACAAAACTAAGATAATAGTCTTCAGAAACAACAAACCCAACTCACATCAGCCCTCTCAAACAATACTCTCCTCAAACGGTACCAAGACAGAACCCACAAGCCAAACCAAACTTCTGGGCATAACAATAGATGAAAACCTAAGATATGACAAGCACATTTCTCGCACTATCAAAAAAGTCCACTCCAAACTAGGCACCCTATTTTGAGCCAAACAATACCTTACAGAAACTGCCAGACTAGCCACTGCTCGCTCACAACTACTTTCCACCCTCCTTTACAAATCCCAAATATTTAATAATCTGTGAAAAACTGACCTTAATAACCTAGGATCCTGCTACAACAAATCGCTAAAGTTGCCACAGGACACCCATACAGAACCCACCACTGCACTGTACTTTCCCATCTCAACTCGCTAGACCTCCCTAACCTCCTTTCACTCAACCAGCTGACCACAGCCCACAAACTAATCTACCTACCCAATGATTGCCCTGCACTTTCCAAACTAATCCAACCCAATGAAAATATCAGATCACTTACATCTTCTAACAAACCAATGCTAAAGGTTATTCAACCCCACAACTCACATGGCACCTCCCTCTACTCTTATAACATTGCAAGCTCTGGAACACACTCCCTCAAACCATAGCAAAAAAAATACTAACTATCATGACTTCAAACAGCTCCTAAAAGAACATCTAGCAAAACATTGGCTTTGCTCCTGACGTACACCTGGCTAAGTCTACCCACTCCCTGACTATCTCCTAGTTCTGTTCATTTTAATCTCTAGCTTTTAACCTTGTGAAGTCTGTTTCTTACCACTTAGCTAATTTATTCAGTTTTAAACCAACAACTGGTTTTTGGACATATGTCCTACACAACATTATTGTTATATATCATGTATACTATATGGTGTCCTAAATCACTGTATACTCATGCATTCGGTTACCAGCTGCTACATTTGTCCTTGACCATAATTAATACTGTCAGCTGAATTATGTCCGCAGTGGTGGTGCTGCGGTAGCGTTGTCGCCTCACAGTAAGACGCTGTCCGGTTCGACTCTCAGCTAGAGCGTCTTCTGCGTGGAGACATGCGTGAATGGGCATACCTTCGTTGAAGGTTGTGCATTAGGGCTGGCAACTCAGCACGTAAAAATCAACTGCCAATCATTAGAAGACCGGAGTTCCGCTGTGGCGACCCCTAACAGGGAAAAGCCGAAAGACACAACAACTATTATTCAATCACAATTAATTTTTGTCAGTGCTCCTACTACTGTAGTAATAAGAAGTTATGTACCTACCATAACGTTCCATGTTAGTTGTCTTCTTCTCGCCTTCTTTCTTGCTGGATGGGTTCGGAGCCGATCCTCGGCTCCGACTCAGCCAATACTAAAAGCTCGAGAGCTAATTCCACCGGCTCGAAGCTCACCTATATCCCACAATGCTAGGCGGTAACTACTCAGATCTCGTTTGATAGCTATACCAAGCAATCCTAGTCTCCATAGAATGGAGTAGGGAAACCCACCTCAAAACAATCTGCGTAAAGGAAAGGCAGACCTCAGTAAGGATAGAAGAGGTGGAAGAACGTGTGGGAATGACAACTTTCAGAAGAAAAACACAAAATAAATTCCAGTCGGTCTGTCCAGGCTTGGGGGAAGGAGGGGCGCCAAGAAAGAAGGGGCGAAGAAGACAACTAACATGGTACGTTATGGTAGGTACATAACTTCTTAATGTTAAGTTGTCAATCTCGCCTTCATTCTTGCTGCATGGGACCGCCCTAGCACCTTATCCCGGTGGCCTATCTGAACAGACTCTTGAGAACAGTGGAACCAAAATTGGCACGACTTCTGGAAACCATGTCCAATTTGTAATGTGAAATGAATGTATGAGGAGAAGCCCAGGTGGCTGCTGCACAAATTGAATCTATTGGCAGCCTATCCTGAAAAGCTACGGATGTAGCTAATGCCCTAGTTGAATGAGCGCTAGGTCTTGAGGGTAGTTTTTGATGTCTGATCTCATAGATGAAGGTAATTGTAGAGGTGAGCCATCTAGAGAGGGATACTTTAGTAACTGGAAGGCCCAATTTACCTTCCATATGACAGAAACAATTGATCAGATTTCCTGAATTGTTTAGTCCTGTCTAAGTAATATCTAAGTTGGCGATGAACATCCAAAAAATGTAGCTTTTGTTCCGACCTGTTTGAATAGTTAGGGAAAAAGACGGGAAGATCAATAATTTGGTTTAGGTTTATTTGAGAAGAAATTTTAGGCAAAAAGGATGGATTAGTACGGAGGGATACCATATCTTTGTGAAAAACTAAGTAAGGAGGACGACTGCACAGAGCATGGAGTTCGGATACCCTTTTTGCTGAAGTTATAGCTACCAGAAAAGTGTCTTCCAAGAAAGAAACTTCAGAGAACATGAAGCCGCCTTCAAGTGGGAAGAATTAAAGATGCCAGAACCAAGTTCAAATCCCACTGAGGCGGGGATCTTTGATTGGAGGTTTAAGAAGAAATACACCTTAAAAGGCTTTACAGAGTTTGTGAGCCATGATGCTAGACTCTGAAACACCAACATGAAAATTTGATATGGCAGCCAATTGAACTCTAATGGTTGATGCAGAAGATCCTAAATGAAAGAGTTCTGCTAGAAAGTCTAAAATAGACTGGATAGGTGCAGTAAAGGGATCTATGTTTTTTGATGTTGCCCAAAAGGAAAAACGTTTCCATTTGCTACTATAAATCTTCCGGGTAGAAGATTTATGAGAGGCTATCAAGATATCTCGGACTGAGCGGGATATTGAGGGAAGCCTGGCTAAGGTTGGAATCGGAGAAACCACACTGTGAGGTTTAGAGAAGGCAGAGATTGGTGCAGCTGACCCGATTGGTGGGTTATCAGATCTGGTACTGGGTCCAGATGCCAAGGCTGCTCCAAAAGGTAACGATGAAGAAAGGGAAACCATATCTGTCGAGGCCAGTAAGGAGCAATGAGGATCATAGTCACTCTCAAGGCGATGGCTTTCTGAATTAGTTGAGATATCAGTGGAAAGGGGGGAAAGGCATATAGAAGTCCCCGGGCCAATTGTGGACTAGAGCATCTCTGGTGGGATGGCCTGGTAACGGGAAGAGAGTGAAGAAGTCGTGACACTTGCTGTTTTGGGGAGTAGCAAAAAGATCGCAGCAAGGCTGGCCCCATCTTAGGAATACTTCTTCTAGAACTGATTTCTTTAGAGACCACTCGTGGGGCATGAGAATTGCTCTGCTCAATTTGTCTGCAATAACGTTGGATTTCCCGGGAATGTGCGTTGCTATCAGAAAACGCTGAGAAGAGATCGCCCATTGCCAAAGTCTGAGTGCCTCTCGACATAAAGGGTATGATCTGGTTCCGCCTTGTTTGTTGATGTACCACACTACGGACATGTTGTCCGTTTGAATTGCAATAGTCCCAGTGGGAAGAGAGTCGTGAAGGGCTTGCAACGCTAAAAGCACTGCTCTCACCTCTAAGACGTTTATGTGCAAGTGGCACTTGAAAGGTTGCCACGTGCCCTGGACTGTCCTGCCCTGATAATGCCCCCCCACCCGATCAGGGAGGCGTCTGTTGTCAACGTGGCGACTGGGGGGGGGGAGTGAAGGGTCTTCCTCGGAGAAGTTGAGGAGATGTGATCCACCAATACAGTTGATTCTTGCATGCTTGAGTTATCAATATGGTATGGGACATCGGGAGCTGTTGAAAGGACCATTGAGTAAACAGCATCCATTGGAGGATCCTCATGTGAAAGCGAGCTAAGGGGAGAAGGGGAATAGCTGCTGCCATGAGTCCTAGTACCTTCAAAACCAGTCTGGCTTTGACTTTGTTGCATTGTAAGAGAAGAGAAACTTGGTTCCGAATGTCTGACATCCTCTGCTCTGTGAGTCTGGCTGAAAGATTGAGTGTGTCTAAGGTGGCGCCTATAAAGACAATAGATTGACAAGGCGACAAAGCAGAATTTTCGAAGTTTATCGAAATGCCTAGAGCTTGGCAAGATTGAATGGTGAAGTCCCTGGATAGGAGAAGCTGATGTCTGGTGGTGGCGGTAAGGAGCCAGTCATCCAAATATGGAAACACCTGGAATCCTTGACGTCTCAAGTGAGCCGCGACCACTGCCATGCATTTGGTGAACACACGGGGGGCTGTAGTGAGACCAAAGGGCAGGGCCCTGAACTGGTAGTGACTGGCTCCTAGCCTGAAGCGGAGATATCTCCTGGAGCGTCTGTTCATTTTGATGTGGTAGTACGCGTCCTGAAGATCTAACGAGCACATCCAATTGTCCTGACCCAAGAAGGGTAGAATGGACTGTAGCGTGACCATCCGGAATTTTGTTTTCTTGACAAACTTGTTTAAGTAGCCGAGATCCAGTATGGGTCTCCAGTCCCCTGTTTTCTTTGGTACCAAAAAGAATTTGGAGTAGATTCCGGATCCTTGCTGGTCTGCCGGGACTGATTGGATAGCTCTTTTTGATAGCAGCTTTGAAATTTCTAATGCTGCTTGTTCCCTTAGACCGGGTGGAACATCTGGAAGGATCTTTTTGGTTGGGTTGGGATGTGAATAAAGGGAATTTTGTAACCCTCGGATATGATCGACTGTACCCATTTGTCTTGAGTAAGGGAAAGCCAGGCTTTTGGGTACAGTGATAACCTTCCCGACTGCCTCCGAAGGTGGACAGCCGGGCAGCCCCTCAGGGTGCTGAAAGGGTTTGTCAGAGAACATTTCTCTACTACCCTGGTTTTATGGACCTCCTCTGCCTCTAGGGCGGCATCTATTATTATTCCCCATCTGCCTCTAGAGGGGAATCGGCCTTGTCGTCAGATGAGACTCCCTGGGATTGTTTATGAACCACATCTTTCCTCCCCTTTGACCTTTGGGATAGGGTCTAGAAGGGTAGAAAACAGACTCCTACAGCAGAGAGAGTCTTACCTTCTACCTCGCACCTGGTCAATGTATCCTTCACCTGTGGACCAAACAAGGATGATCCATCAAAGGGAGAATTGGTGAAGGACGCCTTGAAAGGGTCCGCAAAGTTGCATAGCCACATCCAGGTGTGACGTCAGGCAACACCTGTGCTCGGCTCTACTCGCTCCATCTGCTGCATATGAGACCAGCCGCATGGAGGAGTTAACGATGGAATTTAGGGTTGCCAACTGGGAGTTCATTGTATCTTTGAACCCCTCAGCTGTAGGATCCTTTATCAGTTCACCCATATCCTTGAGTAAATCTCTCTGGAGACGAATGAAGTGGCATAAGTAGTTCAGCGACCGCATTGAAAAGGTTGCTGATGAAAACATCTGCTTGCCGTACCTGTCCATGGTCCTAGATTCCTTATTAGGAGGATGGACAGGAACCGAAGGATCAGCTAATTCCTTCTTTGTGGCCGCAGCCACCACCATGGCATCAACAGGGACACCTTTGGATAAAAAATATTTGTCTCTGGGGGCAGTAATAAATTTGGATGGTCTCCTCGGGGTGGGTTCCACTGAGTCAGGAGCCGTCCAAGCCCTCCTTGCCACCACTTCCATAAGGGGGTCAAAGGGAGGGGACACCCAGGAGGTAGAAGGGCGAGAGCCAAACGCCTCAAGATACACTGACTCATCCTTCGAAGGGTTAAGGGCTGGCCAGTTCCCCCTCTGTTTCAGGATTTCAAGGATGTCAGCAAAGGAGATATCCTCAGAGGGGGATCGAGGGGAACCTTCGGATTCCTCTAAGTCAGTGTCGGAGGTGACAGACTCAGGGGAGTCAATGTGCTTCCTCTTGCACTGCCTCTTCCTAGGGGGATCTCCTGCAGGGTCAGAAGAGACCTCGGAAGAGGAGGAAATTCCCAATGGGGAAACTTCAGGAGTTGGCTCTCTGCGGTCTGAGACAAGGGGGTGAGTAGAAATCACCGCAGGCACTGTAGATGGAGGGGCTGAAGGAGCTGACTGTGGGGCAGAACCTGGTTCTAGTACGCTCCGCATGACCTCGAAGGCACCCCTGTCAGGCAAGGCCCGAGGCCCCCGCTCCGAAGAGACAAGGACCTCCCCCGGCACCGACAGAGATGGCTCCGAAGCCGATGTCGGAGCCAAACTCACCAACGAGCCCGAGAGGGAGAGCGGGTCGGACAAGGGTCCGATGCCACTCGCCTCGAGCCGATGAGGGAAGCCCGGCCGAGATCCCTCCAAAGAGGAGATCGGAGCAGATGACGGAGCCGAAATGGAAGGTATCGGATCCGACGCACCGACAGTCATGGCTCCGACAAGCCTTAGCTACGAACTCGAAGGAGTCGGAGGAGGAATGTATTGGGGAACGGGAATAGCCACTGACTGGTGAGTCGGGCTATGGAGCATTTGGGCCAGTGCCTCGGACTTGAGAAGTCTACTCACTACCCTTTGCAAATCATGGTCGGATAATCTGGAAGACCGTGACGAATGAGTTTTGTGACTTCGTTCCGAAAGGAGAGGGGATCCTGGCGCAGAATGCACGGATCCGATAGAGGGGGATCTGGACCTCTTTCTCGATTGTGGCTCCGATAAAGGTATCGGAGCCGACAAAGTTTTATCAGCCTCGGCTCCAGCCGGAGCGGAGGTAACAGTATGGGGCTTAGGAACATCGGCTCCAGCCGGAGCCGATGTCGAAGCCGACTTAGATTTCTCAGCAGTCGACTCTGGAACAGGAGCCGACTGTTTAGAAGTTTTTGGAGGCTTCCCCGACACAGACTGAGTCGGGGGACCTTCAGGCTTTAATAAGCCCCGCAAGATGAGCTTATTCTTGCGTTCCTGCAGGACTCTAGGGCTAAACCCATGACAAAAAGCACAAGAGTCCTGCAGGTGCAAAGGCCCCAGTCAATACACACAAGAAGTGTGACCGTCTGTCAGAGACATTTTCTGACAGCACAAGTCACACTTCTTGAAGCCTGAGACCTTGTCTTTATACATAATACAACAAGAGAGCCTAACACACACAAACACACTACAGACACTCTCTTTAGAAATATATTAAAATAAATTTTAAGGTTAAACCACTAACACACACACACAAGCCCTTACAAAGAACTAATTTAGTAAAGGACTAGGGGGAGGGAAGGCCTAGAACAAGGAAAAAAAGGGAAAAGGGGCTCGACAAACAGGGGTCGATTTGTCTAAATTTTTAAATTAAACTGAAAAGTTTTGTATTAAAAATAAAAAAGGGGTTTTTAGAAGTACCTAAAGGTAAAACTGTAACTAACCTGCCTGAGCCGGTAGAAAACGCACTTCGTCAGCTATAGCGGCAAACGAGATCTGAGTAGTTACCGCCTAGCATTGCGGGATATAGGGGAGCCTCGAGCCGGTGGAATTAGCTCTCGAGCTTTTAGTATTGGCCGAGTCGGAGCCGAGGATTGGCTCCGAACCCATCCAGCAAGAATGAAGGCGAGATTGACAACTTAACATTATTAGTTTCCCTAGCAGTATTTTCTGCCAATATTGTTAATATGATTAGTATTATTAGTTTGTGTAACTGTAAACCAGGTCTCCACTGAAAATGGGCTTATGACCCAGCAGGACATTACCCGGTTAACACATGTAACAAACAAAAATCTGAGTGGGGGATTGTTGGAATAAAGGCTCAGTCTTGGGCTTTTCATAACTGCACATTGCACAATGGGGGTTAGCACTGCTGTGTATGCACGCAAAAAAAAAATAAGTCAAAATTTCTCTAGATAACTGCTAGGGAACCATCCTAAGCTTCCCTGCTTCTCAGCACACAACACAGTTGCAGAGCAGCCCAGCTGCACTTTTTGAGGCGCTGGTGCAGGTTTCTACCCCTAAACCTCCTCTAGATTAGCTAATTTTACAAGTTCTACAGCAAAACCCCCACCACTTATTATAGAACACACCTGACATAATGGAAGGTCAGTTTCCCACCATTTCTCTAGCCAGTCTGATTGACATGGGCATCCTGAAGCAATGTAGCAATTGCCTCATGTATGCAGACAACCTATTACTTCTAAAACATACAAATACAATATAGGAGAGATGTATCTATACTATGAATCTGGAATCAATGCTCTCTGTCTCATGTAACAACAAATCAAATACCAAGCAAGTGTCAGCTCTCACACTCCACCTCCCACACATACCAAGTACACAACATAAACCCATATGTGTGAAGGCCTCACTAGAAACATACCAAAAGACCAGAGACCTCCCAAGCGCAGACCTTCAGCACACAATACAGTCCCAACAGCACCCACTACACATAACACATGTATCAGTGTCTCACCCAAAATGACCCAAAGGCAAAACATATCTAAACCAAATGTCTTTGTCAAAGGTAACTACACAGCGAGACACACAGATGCCCCCCTCATTAAGCTGGACAAGGAGAAGGTCTCAGTCGGCTGCCGTCTGGTGTCAGGATCTGCCAAATCACACATGCACTCAAGTCTCTGAACAACAAGTACTGTTATGACTCTGTCATAGCCCATGTTGTCTACTTCTCTGAAGTACAGGCCAACACTAAGGGACACTGGCTAACAAAGTTCGCAGATGGCTGCAAACTGGGAGCCTTTACTGATTCCCCAAATGATGTGAATATTCTACAGAAAGGCCTTACAGAAACAGATGCTTGGTGCCAGAGCCATGGGCTCAAGCTTAATGCCAAGAAATGTATAGTTATCAAAAATACCACTCATCAAATGTACAGTTATCCCCTTTGGGAAAAAACATGTACCCATGAATTACCACATAGGTGGCAGTACACTAAACACCGAAAGTGTGATGACAGACTTAGGGACACAGGTGGACAGTGGTCTCACCTTCGATAACCACATTGTGACAACAGTCAGGAAATCCTTCTATATGGCACACCTCATCACCAAGGGCTTTTCATCCAGAAAAAAGCGGTCATTGTCCCACTGTACTCATCCCTCATTAGACCCATTATAGAGTACAATGCCCAGTTTGGTATGTACCTCACAAGACATCTGCAACAGCTGGAAAGGCTGCAGAAATACCTCACTAAAAGAATCAGAGGCCTAAAGCAGATGCTCTATCCTGACCGTCTAAAAAACCTCCAGCTATACTCTGTGGCATATCGTCTACTCAGAGGCGATCTCTGCTTAACATACAAGGCCATGTCAAACCCTAAGCTGTTGGACGTGCTCCATTTAAAGAAATCCCAATCCCTCAGAGCCACACGCTCCAGGGATCTAAACCTTGTCATCACAATGAACAAAACATGCTGGAGGGATAGGTTCCTGACCCAGAGACTCCCCAGACTCTGGAATAGACTGCCCATACATGTCAAGCAGAGCGCCTTCTTGGCCCTCTTCAAAAGGAACTTTGACGATTGGATGGGAGACAGGAAATTCACCCCGGGGATCACGTCAGTTGCCCTGCTAGACAGGGGTCCAGGGAAGTAAATATTGTGGGAAAAAATATCCAGGGAATTGTTATGGCTAGGCTTGTATAGGCCCTAGGGCCGATAGCCTAGTACCAGCCTATGAATCTATGAATGACTTGAGACACACCTCACTGGATTCTATGAAGAGACATGACTGAGCTTTCAGATTACGTGTCCCAGGCAGGTATGTCCCTAGCTGTAAGCAGCATTCTTCCCTCACCCAGGATGATGCCACAATACAAAAGAAAAAAAAGAGACTTCAACAATTGACATAGCTTTTAGTGTCAATCCACGGGGATCCAGCATCTGATAGCCTGGGATGATATGGTCGACAGACCATGCTGCTTTGCTTGAGATGATCTTCACCTGTGACCTCTAGGCTTTAGGTTGCTGGCAAAGGTACTTGCCTCCCACATTGTGCCTTTTTAGACAATGTCATAAGAACAACATTCCCAAAGTAAAAATATCCTCTAGAAACAAACTCAGGGTTATGTTGCTTAATGCTACCAGTCTAAGTCAGAAACTGCACTCACTGTAAGCACTTCTCACCTTGGAAGATGCTGATGTGACATGGTTCAAGGCCTGAGAGAGTCCCCCAGCCATACAGGGCTATAATGACTTCCACACTTTCAGACCACAAAACAAATGTGAAAAAAAACAAGGGAGGAAGAGTATCCATCTTAATTAAAGACAAATACACCTCAAGACTGGTAAACAGTACATCTCCCTAGAGTTACTCCAAGTAGAACTGCAGGAAAGACCCCCCCTCCACATCATTGTTGGCTATAGGTCCCTCACCATGAACCATGAAAACCACACAGCCTACCTGGAACTATTTGAGTCACTCGCAGTACAGCCAAGTAAATTATCCTGGTCATGGATGACTAACTAGCCTTCCGTTCATTGGGTAACACATATGAGCACAAATGCACTCGCCCAAAGGATTCTGGACTTTGTTAATACAACTGCTCTGGAGCAGATAGTCAGCACCTCCACAAGTGGCTCTAACATCCTTGACATAGTGCTCACCAACATGGGGGTATCGCTGTACTATCCCATATGTGGGGCACTCCCTGGTAAAGTCCGATCATAAATTAGTCTCATTCAAAGTAACGATCATAAATGATCCACCCTCAGGAGCAAAAAGTTTAAAAAATTTTTCCAAAGTGAACTACAGCCTACTGAGAGATGACATCAATAGTTTCAAACCCCCCCGCTAACAGACAACAATGACCCCTAAACAGAGGTGTACACAAATCTCCTGTATAAACACCTACAAAAATGTATAGGCTCAGCCATACCAGAACGGATCAAATAAAGATCCTCACAAAAAAATAAGCCTGCCTGGTGGACATCCTGCATAAATAGTTTATACAATAAGAGAGAAACTGCTGTCAAAAACAAGAGGGAACGGTCCCAGCAGAGGAAGAACTCTCTCCAAAGCATAAACAAGCAGATTAAACATCTTGTAAAGTCCTCCAAAGCTAATTATGAAACTAAATTAGCATCCCTAGCCAAAGAAAATCACAAAGCATTCTTTAGCTACATCCGAAATCTAAAAGGGAATGCTCAGCTTTTTGCCGAACTAGTCATGGATGGTACCACCCATACTGAACCTGTGTACATTGCCAACCCGCTAGAGGACAGGCTTGACAAAAACTTCACCCCACCCGTCCCACCAATCATACCCATAACATACCCGTCACCAGTCCTCTGCCTAGTATCTCCAGAAAGTGGGACATACCGCAAACTCCAAGGCGGAAAAGACAGCCTCTATGGGACCAGACAACATCCCAAGCTGCTTATTAACTGGTTTAAAACAGTAGTTAGCAGAACCACTGAGCATGCTCTTCAATATTGATCTAAGCACTGAGTTTGTCCCAGCTGAGTGGAAAACAGCAACCATAATCCCTTTACACAAAGCGGGTCCCTCAACCGACCTCGGGAGCTATAGACTCATAAGCCTAGCCAGCCTCTTCTGCACGGCCATGGACAGAATCATCATGGATCTCATCAACGAGGATATAGGTGACCTTCAAAACTTTTGACCAGGCCTAGTTTGGCTTCATTAAGGGCACTTCTTGCCTGCCAAACCTGGTGGATTTCATTGAAAATGTCACCAAGACACTGGATGAAGGCAAAACAGTTCACAATGCCTACATCGACCTAGCCAAGATCTTTAACACAATCCCCACTCAGGCATCATTCAGAAACTCACCCAACTGGGGATTAACCCTTACATCACTAGACGGATTGCCAATTGGTTCACAAACGGAACACACAGTCAAAATTGGGGATGCCACCTCTACTAGCAGAACTGTTACCAGTGGTGTTCCACAAGGATCTGTGCTAGGTTCCCTACTGGTATCTATTTTTCATAAGTCCAGGCGAAAACAGATGGCCTATGGCTTACCAGTTTTGCTGATGATTGCAAACCGAGTGCAATCATTGAATGTACCGAAGATGTCAACATACTACTAAATGGGCTTACACGGACAAAAGATTGGTGTCAGAGCCATGGACTTAAACTAAATGCCAAAAATGCATTACTATCCCCTTTGGCAAAGGAAAAACCCTTCTTAATTACAACATTAATACTACCCCCCTAAGTTCAAACCCAGTGGTGAGGGAATTAGGAATGCAAGTTGACAGCAGCCTTAACTT
Organism: Protopterus annectens; assembly: GCF_019279795.1. Classification (NCBI taxonomy): domain Eukaryota; kingdom Metazoa; phylum Chordata; order Ceratodontiformes; family Protopteridae; genus Protopterus; species Protopterus annectens. The sequence goes on along the minus strand of NC_056734.1, from coordinate 998,976,832 downwards.
TGATCATCAGGTGTCCACAGTTGTAAGGAAGACCTTCTACATTGCACCCCTCACAAGCAAGACTATAGCGTCCAAACCCAAGGAGGTTATAACTTTCCTGTACTCATCTCTCATCAGACCAATAATAGAGTACAATGCTCCTTTCTATATGTACCTCAACAGATATCTGCAGCAACTGGAGAGACCTCAGAGATTCCTCACCAAGAAAATTCAGGCCCTACATGACCTAAGTGGACAGACTGAAGACTCTATCACTTTATTCAGTATCATGTAAACTGCTTAGAGGCAACTTGTACCTGGCCTACAGAGCACTCTCAGACCCTGACTTAATGAAGCTGCTGCACATCCGCAAATCCAATGGTACCTGGGATTCCACCAGTGTCCCTGCTGGACAGTGGCATAGGGTGCTGACTTGTTGGAACATGGGCTAAATTCTTGGCTAGGCTTGTAAGGGCCTCAGGGCCAACAGCCTAGTAACTTCCTATGATCTTATTATTCCTATGATACAAGATTCACTCACTCTAGGGATCTTAACCTAGCCTGCGATATTAACAGGACATGCTAGAGAGAGAGAGAGCTACGTCTCCCAGAGGTTGCCAGTCCTCTGGAAGACACTCCCAATTCATGTAAAACAGGAGCTCCTCAATGACCCTATTTAAGCATAACCTGGACAACTGGATGGGAAACCACAAATTTACACCGGGGGGGGGGGGGGGGGGTTCATCTATGTCCCTATTAGACTGGGGCATCCGGTGCTGATCACAGATTCACAAATAAACAGACTACATATCTTAGTCCATACAGAAGCAAGGGTATAACATGGCTAGGCTTGTAGAGGCCTTAGGGCCAATAGCCTAGTAACCACCTATGATCCTATAATAATACTAATAAATACTCAACTTCCTTTACCTGTAAAAGTCAAACAACAAAAATATTCCGGAGTCTCCTGGCAGTAGCTAGAAAAGTTATTACAAAAGATTGGAAATTGAATGCAGTTTCTACATTCAAAAAAAAGTTTAAATTTAACAGCAATACTATGCAAAACTGAAAAAGAAGTGATCAGAATAAGATCTATAAATTGCACTAAGATTTCTAGTGGTTGGGATAGCCTTGAAATGCTGCTATTGAAATACCAAGACTCTTAAGGTGTTAATTGTATAATATTACCTTAATGATTCATTGTTTTCCTAACATTGTGTAACAGTAAGTGATGTTGAATTTCTTCCTTTCTGTGTATATATTGTAAATATATTACATTTTCTTATAAAAAAAAAAAAATAGTGGCAGGGGAGAATCCTGCAGATGTTCATCAAAAAAGTTGTTCATCAGAGATAGATATCTTTTAGAGATAGATCTAAAAAAAAGGGGGGATAGCACTTCTATATACCTCTACACTGAACGTCACACCCCACCCTACACCAGTAATATACCCACCTTTTCCAATGCTGGGGTAACTAATCTCCTTTTTGAACCTCAATATATCAAAAATAATTTGTACAATAGTAATATATATCCCACCAGGTAACAATATACCAGTGTTGGAAAATATTTTATCCTGGACATCCCAAACAATAAACCTTGAACCAATAACCTTATGAGATGTAAATACAGACTGGCAAACCATAACTTCCGACTCCCCCACAAACAGTATAAATCTGTATGCTTTTTCTCAGCTTATCAATGCTCCAACAAGATACAGCAAAGATCTTACCTGCCAATCCACCTTAGACTGGATTCTAGTATCCCACCCTGCCAATTACCCCTCTTCTGGTACACTGTCTAGCTCCCTAAGCGATCATCTGCCAGCTTACTCCCTTAGAACAAACTCCTAACAACTAAGGGTACACACTATAAAATCAGTTAGGAACTCAGTTTTTGTCAGCTTAAATTCAACAATCTCCTACAGGAAATAGACTGGATACCCCTTAAACAACTACCCCTTAATGATGTTGTACTATACTTTAATAACACCTTCCTTCACTTACTTAATACACTAGCTCCCATTTGTATGAAAGGAATCAAAAAGAACTCAGCACCATGGCTCTCTAAGGAATGTAAACACCTGATGAAGCAAAGGGACCTAGCCTGGTCAACCTGGAAACAAAACAAAACAAAACTGAACAAAATCATGTTAATTTCAAAACATTACGTAACAAAGTGACAAAACTAATCAACAGAGATAAGAAGTCATATTACCAGCTTCAACTCCAGCATAAAATCAACCCAGTAAATTCTGGCACTCCATATCTTCTCTACTTAACCCTGGAAGAACTGGAAAGCACACCCTATCACCCGATGCCCTCCATCACAAATAGCCGAAAACTTTAACAAGCCCTTCATAAAATCAATTTCAAACCTACTAACACCCCTAATGCTGGACCCCCCGACCCTTCAACCTATTCAGACACCGACCTCAGGTCATCAACTACTTCTAACCCTGTCACTAACCCTCCTACTCAACAAAATGTCATACAAACCCCATTCTCATTTCAGCCCATACCCACTGACACCATTAAAAAACTGCTACAAAAACTAAAACCCTGCTCTACTTCAGCTGACAATCTCCCCCCATACTACCTCAGACTGGCTGCTAACTCAGTCGCCTACCCAATCAGTATCCTTATAAATAGGTCTTTATCTGAATCAGATGCACCTACCATATGGAAACAATCTCACATCACCCCCATCCACAAAGGAGGCAACTCTTTTGATCCATCCAATTTCGTATTACATCCATCTTGTCACCCATACCCAAAATTCTCGAGGGAGGTATCCATCAGCACATAATGCAATATCTACTGCAAAACAATCTTTTAACCAAAACCCAACATGGCTTCCGACCTAGCCACAGCACAGCTACAGCCCTATTATCTTTTACAGACAACATGAACAAGGCCAGAGATGCAGGATGCTATATGCCCTCAGTATTCCTTGATCTCTCCAAGGCCTTTGACACAGTGTCTCACCCCTTACTTTAGAACGCACTGTCTAACTTAGGCTTCTCACATCACAAAGTAAAATGGTTTCAAAGCTACCTCAAGGATCGTAAACAAGCAATGAAATGGTCCAACAAACTCTCAACCTTTCTCCACAACCCTACTGGAGTCCCCCAAGGCTCCATCCTAGGACCCCTACTCTTCAACATTTTCACAAATATTCACACTGCCTCTTACCCTGGGACTCTCATTCAATACACTGATGATTCCACCATAATCACCACTGCTCAATCACTACCAGAACTACTCTCAAAAACTCAATAGTCCTTTACAGCAGTTGAATCCTGGATAAGAAATGCCCAACACTCTCTTAATCCAAAGAAGACAAAACTAATACTATTTCATCCCAAAACACCTCTCCTGTCACTGATCATTGTAACATCCTTGCATCTGACAACTGTCACAGAAATAGTGCAGGAAACCAAACTTCTAGGTGTTATCATTGACAAACTTTCATTTGACCCCCATATACAGCAAAACAAAGACAACTCATCAAAAACTGGGACTCTTATATAGAAACAAACGTTTCTTTACTGCAGCAACCAAAACTACCCTTGCAAAAACATTTTTACTTCTCTCCCTTCTTTAAGGTGCTCTTTTCCTAACTAACTTACGAAATTCTACCCTAAGCAAGTTGGAACAGTGCTACAACAAACTCGCAAAGTTTGCCACAAACTCTAAATATCACACACACCACTGCAATCCACTCCTACAATTAAACTGACTGGAACTACCCAACCAGCTTGCCTTTATTCAGCTGTCCCCCCTTGCACAACCTTTTTCAAGCCTACTGCCTGCCCTGTACTAGCCAATTTAGTCACACCTTACACACCAAGTCGATCCCTACGATCAGAAGACAAACATCTCTTAGTTATCTCAAAACCCATAAGAAAACCTGGTCACTCTCTTCATACTCTGTCTCTATACATTAGAATTCACTACCTCTAGCTACCAGGTCTATGCCTGGCCTAACTAATTTCAAAGCCTTTTTAGAAAATCATCTCAAAAATACATGGCTCTGCTCCTGCATAAAGCTTACCTAATGCTCAGGTCTTCCTCTATTGTCGCATTTCAATCCCTCACAGACTGCAAGATCCTAAACCTCTTCTAACTCTTTCTCTGCTTCTATACCATATCCTTAAGCTACTGCTCAGGCTTTATTGCTTCTATTCTTAACTCTTCTCACTATCTCTCTCTCTGCATCACTAACTTTCTGGCTACTATTTTCCTAACTGAAACTAACATTCTATTTTGCATGTACTACAACAGTCAATGTTACACAATGCACTACTTACGTACTTGTATCCTTTTTTTTGGATATGCGGTAGCGTTGTCGCCTCATAGCAAGACGTTGTCCGATTCGATTCTCAGCTAGAGCGCCTTCTGTGTGGAGGCATACATGAATGGGGCGTGCCTTCATTGAAGGTTGTGTGTCAGGGCTGGTAACCCGGTACGTAAAAATCCACTACCAATCATTAGCGGACAGGAGTTCCGCTGTGATGACCCCTAACCGGGAAAAAGCCGAAAGAGACAAAAAATCTACATCATGTATGATGAGTGACTATTAACGTCTGTAATGTTTTAACTGTACAGAATTCTCTAGATGTGTGGTAATATATTACAACATCTTGTAGCAGCTTGTTCTTTCATCTTATTTTTTGTACAGTATTTCTAATGTAATTTATTGTACTGAATTATACTGTATTTGTATTGTACAGTATGTGGAGCTTTTCTCCCCGGACCTCTGCTGAAAAACGGTTCTGTCAACCCAGTCAGACCACCCTGGTAAACAAATGTCAACTAAATAAATAAATAATCAGGAAAAAAGTTCAAGCTTCAGATTTGGTACAAGAAATGGCTTCCAGTAATTTAGAGGAAAAATAAATCAAATGCATTCAGAGGTGATTAAAATAAAAGAAACATTAAAAAGAGTATATCAACTCAAATAACAAAAGGATGGGAAAAAAAAGAAGCTGTAATTAGCTATACAGATGAACTGACAAAAATTCAAAAATCAGAGGCTGAAAAGTAGAAAAGGCTGCCCGAGTACAAGACATCTCAAAAAGAACAGTGCCAAAAAATTTAAGAGTTAGAAGACAGAGTGCACAGATTATTTGCTGTACTACAGAACCTGGAAGGAACAGACTGCATTAATTTTATAACAGTATAAATAAGCAATTGGCCTGGTATTCTACAGTGAGACTTGTTAACTGAAAGGGCAGATAGAGTGTATGATCCAAACCTGGCCATGACAAAGCAGCTATCAAACCAGCAGAAAGATTTGATCCTGACAAAACTGGGGCAGAAAGGATAAGTATTAAACTAGATTCAGCAGCGTGTTTGCGGAAAATGATTATTCACTGTAAACCAGGCAGAAGAGAGGCAAAATTTATCCCAGCAATCTGTCAACGTCAAAAGACAGGTGTGAGATTCAAGCTGCTGTATCCAACTGTCTTTAAAGTGTTTTTTTTTTGGAAGGGGGGGGTGGGTTTCAGTCATTTTTAATCCAGAAGAGACAAAGGAATAAAGTTTATACAACAAAAGGTGAGTCATGGCAAGCAGACAGGGACTCTGCTTCTCATTCCTCTGATAGTAAGGTTCGTAGAGAGACTTTGCCAATGAAACCTTTTCCAATGTTCCAAAGGAAAATGCTTAAGAGAGAGGGAGAGAGAGAAAAGCACAGCAGTTGACTAGAAGAATCAGCAGTACCTTGGACTTGAACCAGAGTTTGGTGTTGGAAGATTGAGATGAACAGGAAGATGACCAGCAACACTGAAATTAGTGAATAAATGTGAGGTTATAAAGCATTAATCACATTTGTGAAATATGGCTTTGCAAGAAAAGGTGGTTGAGAAAGACTCGACTTTTGTTGACTTTATTAAATTTGTGCGTGGATTGTAAAGCAAATACCTTACTTTATGTCTAATGTTTAGGAGGACACAAACGGAATAAAATGTTTTTTTTTCTTAACGGCTTTTGTACAAAACAATTCATGGTACAAACTTCATGATCTATAATAAATCAGTTTTGTGTAGTACGCACTCAGGGATATTTTAAAGGTGGGGATGGGGGTCAGTCTTTCAGTGATTGCTTTGTCTGGTAAAGATATTAAAAGTACATTTTTATCTGTAAAGAAATATAGGTGTTCTAATGTAAAAACAGAAGAAAAGCTGGACAAAAGCAAGTTTAAGTTAATATGCTGCAATCTGAGCTTCTGGAGTGGGGTGGAGTGTAAAAGTGCACTAAATACATTACATGTAGAGGTGACATGTTTTCTCATCTTTTTGCAAAAGTGTATGTCTAGATTAATGTCCTTGGCTTAATTTAAAAATTTCAGCAAGAAGCTTGAAAAATAAGACAAAATGATGAAAGCCATGTGAAGTCATATGTTTATTTTCTTGCATATGAAATATTAGCTTGTTTCTATGAAACATAAAAGCTGGAAATACACATTCAAAAAAGCTGCCATGTATAATAGGTGAAAACAATGACTGCTTATCAAAATGGCTACAATATCCATATTAACTTGGCACGTAAATGGCCTTACAGGTATAAACAAAAAGGTAAGAGTACTGAATTATACTAAGAAATGCAGAGTGCAATTAACAATGCTGCTGGAGACATGTTCAGAAACAAATGGGCATGTGAATTTGATAAAGAAAGGATTTCATAATTGATATTCAGCATAATATCAGGGACAGAAGAAAAGAAGAGTAATTATACTAATTGCTACAGAGGCTCCAATAGCGATGGGGGGATAATAATGGTAGATTTTCAGCAGAAAGGGGCAACTGCCAATGAAGGAGGATTACTCCGGCATGTATTTATATTCCATCAAAAACTGCTATTATGGAGCTTAAGAAAATTTTGGGAGAAATCAGCTTTCAACAGGGAATATTACTTATGGGTGGGAACTAGAACTTGATTTGCAAAAGTGAGGATATATTTTCCCTTCTAGGGCCCACAGATACAAGGAAGGGTAGATTTCTGAATAAATGTATTAAATTATTTGGTATAAAAGATGTGAATTCAACAGTAAGAACTCTGGGAGAATTTACATGTTATTCCCCAAAGTACAACAACTAGGTTAGACTATACAGAAATTATACTTCACAGGATCATGTGCATTTAATTAAAAGGTTCAACAGACATCTAATAACTACTTCAGATCATACTTCAATAAAAACTATGATAAAAATGTAGGATAATGAAGTAAAAATGAGACACTGGTGCCTTCACACCTACCTGTTAAAAGAGCACACTTTATGGAATAGGCAGTGGTAATACTTCAAGAGTTATTACAGAAAATAGAAATTTCTTCAAAAGTTATAACTAGTGAGTCAAACAAAATGAAAATGGAGTTTAAAAATAGGGAAATAATAAAAGAAAATTACATACAGCTAAGAAGCAATAGGAATTACTCAGAGGGGCTGACAAAGGTTAAAGTATTTCAGAATAAGGGTAACCTTACAGAACAACGAGGAGCAAGTGCAGAATGCTAAAGCGAAACTATGGGAGTCATGAGGATAATAAGCATGAGTTTAGAAAGATTGCTGTTAAATGTCTATTTTTGATAACTCCAGAGCACAAAAACTTTCAGCACAATGGCTTAGGCACTACAAAGAAGAAAGGGTTATTGCCAAACTTAAGGAGCCCACAAGAAAAATAACCAGAGATCCTATAAAGGTATTAAAAAATAGTTTGGAAATTTTATGAAAATTTGCATAATACAGAAAAATGTGGACATCAAGAAAAGCCTTCAATAAATATTTCCATTTGTGTCCAAAGTATGCCAAGGTTAGAGGTAGATGAGGCTCAACAATAAGAAGTTATGTACCTACCATAACGTTCCATGTTAGTTGTCTTCATCTCGCCTTCTTTCTTGCTGGATGGGTTCGGAGCCAATCCTCAGCTCCGACTCGGCCTTTTACTAAAGCTCGAGAGCTATTTACCGGCTCAAGGCCTCCCCTTATCCCACAATGCTAGGCGTCAGATATCCAGATCTCGTTTGGTAGAGCTAACACCATGGAAAAAACACCTGTTCCCACCACAAGGTTTACCTACAGTGCTACAAACAGAGGAGGACATAACCTAAAAAAAAGAGTCAACCATAGGAAAAAGGTCTCAAAAGGGATTCTTCTTGGTCCTAACCAGGCTAGGGGGATGGAGGGTGGGACGCAAGAAAGAAGGCGAGATGAAGACAACTAACATGGAACGTTATGGTAGGTACATAACTTCTTAATGTTAAGTTGTCTATCTCGCCTTCATTCTTGCTGGATGGGACAGCATCCCTAGCACCTTAGCCCTGGGTGGCTCACTGAAACAGACTCTTGAGCACAGTGGAACCAAAATAAGCTCGACTCCTGGAGGCCATATCCAACTTGTAATGCGAAATGAAGGTATGAGAAGTGGCCCATGTTGCTGCAGCACAAATAGATTCCATTGGAAGTCTAGCCTGAAAAGCTACCGACGTAGCCAATGCTCTGGTGGAATGAGCTTTTGGTTTTGTAGGGAGTTCTTTATGTCTCAGTTGGTAGATCAAGGTAATAATAGAGGCCAGCCACCCGGACAAGGTTACCTTAGAAACTGGCAGACCCTGCTTGCCCTCAGCATAGGACAGGAAGAGTTGATCTGATTTTCTTGTCTGTTTGGTCCTTTCCAAATAAAAACGTAATTGCCTGTGAACGTCCAAATAGTGTAACTTTTGTTCAGCTCTGTTTGAATAATTAGGAAAAAAGACAGGAAGATCAATAGCCTGATTGAGATTTGTCTCTGAGGTTATTTTGGGTAAAAAGGAAGGATTAGTCCTGAGTGAAACTCTATCTTTGTGAAAAATAAGATAAGGAGGACGAATACAAAGGGCTTGAAGTTCCAATACTCTTCTGGCTGAGGTGATGGCTACTAAGAAGAGAGTCTTCCAGGAGAGTAACTTTAAGGAACAAGAAGCCACAGGTTCAAAAGGAGGGAGAATCAAAGAAGTTAATATCAAGTTCAAATCCAATGGAGGGGGGGATCTTTAACTGGGGGTCTAAGTAAACTAGTCCCCTTAAGAAAGGTCTTACAAAGTTTGTGGGGACATGATACTGGACTCTGATAGGCCAACGTGAAAATTTGCGATAGCAGCCAATTGAACCCTAATGGTGGCAGACGAGGAACCTGCTCGAAAAAGTTCCGCCAAAAAATCTAAAACATTATCGACTGGGGCTGTAAAGGGGTCTATCTTTCTAGCCTCTGTCCAGAAAGAAAAAAACATTTCCACTTACTAGCATAAGTGTTCCTAGTAGAAGATTTGTGCGAAGAAAGTATGATTTCACGCACTGGCTGAGAAATATGTGGAAGCCTGGCTAAGGTTGGAAGTGGAGCAACCTAGCTGTGAGGTTGAGAGAGTGAAGGGATTGGTGCAGCCCGCCCGACTGATGGAGCAAGAGGTCTGGCACTGGGTCCAGATTTCAGGACTGCTCCAGCAGGTGACGATGCAGGAATGGGAACCAAATTTGTCGAGGCCAGTAAGGGGCAATAAGGATCATCCTGGATCCCAATACGGTCACTTTCTGAATCAGTTTGGGAATTAAGGGAAAAGGTGGGAATGCATACAGAAGACCCCGGGGCCAATTGTGAACTAGAGCATCTCTGGGGGAGTGGCCGGGGAGGGGGAAGAGAGTGAAGAAGTCGTCGCACTTGCTGATTAGAGGGGTTGTGAAAAGGTCGCAGCAAGGTTGACCCCATCTGCGGAAAATTCTGTCCACTACTAACTGATTGAGAGACCACTTGTGAGGCATGAGAACAGCTCTGCTTAGCCTGTCCGCTATGACGTTAGACTTCCTGGGGATGTGCGTTGCTATCAGAAACCGTTGAGAAGAGATCGCCCACTGCCAGAGTCTGAGTGCTTCTCGACATAAGGGATAGGACCTGGTTCCGCCCTGCTTGTTGATGTACCACACTACCGACATATTGTCCGTCTGAACTGCAACAGTCCCGGTAGGTAGAGTCCTGAAGAGCTTGCAACGCTAAAAGTACCGCTCTCATCTCCAAGACGTTTATGTGCAGATGGTACCCTAGGGGTTGCCAAGTGCCTTGGACAGTCCTGCCCTGAAAATGCCGCCCCACACCCGATCAGGGAGGCCATCCATTGTCACCGTGGCAACCGGAGGAGGAAGGACAAACGGTCTGCCCTGAAAAACTTGAGAGGAGACCATCCATCAAGAAAGGTGGTCTTTGCATGATTGGGTGATTATTATGTTGTGAGACATCGGAAGCTGTTGAAAGGACCATTGGGTAAAAAGCATCCATTGAAGAATCCGCATGTGAAAATGAGCCAGGGGAAGTAGTATGATTGCTGCTGCCATGAGACCCAAGGTTTTCAGTACAAATCTGGCCTGAATTCTCTTGCACTGTAGTAACGTTTGAACATGACGGCGAATGTCTAATATTCTTTCTAATGGAAGTTTTGCCGAAAGTTCTTTTGTATTTAATATGGCGCCTATAAAGGTTATAGATTGACAAGGCGACAATGCAGACTTTTCGAAGTTTATAGATATACCTAGCTCGTAGCAAGTTTGGATGGTATAATCCCTGGTTTGGATGAGCTGATGCCTGGTGGAAGCAGTTAGGAGCCAGTCGTCTAGATATGGAAACACCTGGAATCCTCATCGTCTCAGGTGAGCCGTAACCACTGCCATGCATTAAGTGAACACCCTGGGGGCTATGGTGAGACCAAAGGGCAGGGCCCTGAATTGATAGTGACTGGCTCCCAGCCGGAAGCGGAGAAACCTCCTGGAGCGTCCATTCATTCTGATATGGTAGTACGCATCCTGAAAGTCTATGGAGCACACCCAGCTGTCCGGACCCAAAAAGGGTAGAATGGACTGCAGCGTGACCATCCGGAACTTCGTTCTTTGAACAGACTTGTTTAACCTGCTAAGATCCAAAATGGGTCTCCAGTCCCCTGTTTTTTTTTGGTACCAAAAAGAACTTGGAGTAAATCCCGGATCCTTGCTGGTCTGCTGGGACTGGCTGGATGGCTCTTTTTTCTAGCAGTTTTGAAATTTCTAGTACTGCTTGTTCCCTTAGACCGGGTGGAACATCTGGAAGGGATCTGTTTGTTTGCACGGGGGTGTGGACAAAGGGGATTTTGTAACCCTCTGATATGATAGACTGTACCCATTTGTCTTGTGTGAGGAGTCGCCAGGCTTCTGGGCACAGTGACAATCTTCCCTGACTGCTTCCGAGGGTGGACAGTCGGGCAGCCCCTCAGGGGTGCTGAAAGGGTTTGTCAGAGAAAGCTTCCCTGCTACCCTGATTTTGCGGACCCCTTCTGCCCCTCGGGCGGCGTCTATTGTTGTTCCCTCCTCTGCCCCTGGAGGGAAACTATCCACGTGTGTCAGGCACGACTCCCTGGGGTTTGCGAATAGGAAGATACACCCAATGGGGCTACCAGGAGCGCCTGTTCTCCATGCTTGGGGTCAGGAGGGTGGACAGAGACCGACGCAGGCACCATAGGGGGAGGAGCCAAAGGGGTCGATCGCGGAGCCGACACCGGAGTCAGCACGCTCCTCATGACCTCAAAGGCGCCCCTATCAGGCAGAAAAGTGGGTCCCGGCTCCGAAGAGACGTGAACCCCTCCCGGCACTGAGAGGGATGGCTCAGAGGCTGATGTCGGGGCCAAGCTCACCTGCGCAGAGGCCCGGAGAGGGAGAACGGGGTCGGACAAGGGTCCCATGCCACTCGCCCCCTCTGAGCCGACGAGGGAGTCTCGGTGCCCGGATCCCTCCAAGGATGGAACCATGGAAGAGATCGGAGCCAACGAGGGAGCCAAAAGGTGTGGTAACGGCTCCGACGTTCTGACGATTCGAGCCCCAACAAGCTCCAGCTCCAAACACAGTGGTAGAGTCGAGGAGGAACTGTTGAAGACACAGGGATAGCCACAGTCTGTTGAGAAGGGCTAGTCAACATTTTGGCCAGTGCCTGCGACTTAAGGAGCCTAATGACCACCCTCTCCAAGTCATGATCAGATAGCCTGGAGGACCGAGAGGAATGGGATCTATGGCTCTGCTCCGATTGGAGTAATGGAGACCTGGGAGCCGAACGAATGGACTAACCAGGGAGACCTGAAACGCTTTCGGCTCAGAGAAGGCTCCGATAGCAATGTTGGAGCCGACTGAGGTCTCGAAGTGTTGGTTCAAGCCGGAACCGACGAGGAGGCAGAAGCTCCGCTCGGCGTCGCCTCCGAACAGGGAGCCGACGGTTTGGTGGGCTTTAAGGATTTCCCCGAAGGCTTGGCTGGTGATCCGTCTGGTTTTAACAAGCCCCTCAAAATGAGCTTATTCCTATGCTCCTGCAGGACTCTCGGACTGAAGGCATGACAGACCGAACAGGAGTCCTGCAGGTGTAGGGGGCCCAAGCAATAAACACAAGAAGTGTGACCGTCTGTCAGAGACATCTTCTGACAGCACGAGTCACACTTCTTGAAACAGACCTTGGTATCTTTAGACATATTACAGAAGAGATACCAAGGAAAGTTAACTAGTGCTTAAAACAGTACACACACACACACACACACACACACACACACACACACACACACACACACACACACACACACACACTATGTAAAACTAACAGTAACAATACCACTAAAACCACAACATTTATCACTAACAAAAAAATATATCTATATATATATATATATTATACAAGATGACTATAAGACTAGAAAAAGGCAGCTAACTAGGCCTAACACTACCCTAAAGGGTGAGGGGGGTGAAGAAAACTCTGTAACAACTGAAAAAAGAGTTTCTAAGTGGGATCTAAAGGGGTACACAATCTAATTAAACTAATAGGGAAGAATAACTAAATATTACACAATACTGGTAGCAAAAAATACAATAAAGAATTATACGACCTGGATCCGGTAAAAAACGCAACCTCGTAGCTGAAGCGGCAAACGAGATCTGGGTATCTGACGCCTAGCATTGTGGGATAAGGGGAGGCCTCAAGCCGGTAAATAGCTCTCAAGCTTTAGTAAAAGGCCGAGTCAGAGCAGAGGATCGGCTCTGAACCCATCCAGCAAGAATGAAGGCGAGATAGACAACTTAACATTTAACAGTTAAGACAGGGGGAGATGAGATAAAAAAACGTGACATATTAGCAAACCCCAGGAACAGACAGTATTCTTGTGGAAGTTTGGAAGACAGGAGGGAAGAAAATAATAAATACCTGGAAAGTTTTGTTTAAACAGTGTGATGATGGGAGGTACTGCCAGCATAGCTAGCTGGAATTTTGTAAATAATTATACTTCATTTTCTGAATATCAAACTGATTTATACAAGATGTTTGTGTTACAAATGTATTATAACTGTATGTTATGTGTAGATCAAACTGATTTGTACAGTTATTTGATTTGAAAAGGTATTTGTAAAGTGCTTGCATCTGAAATGTATCCACAGTGTGCACTACTGGACAGAATAGAAATGTACATGCAATATGGCAACTGTTTAAATGTATATGATTTAACAGAGTCAACTGGAAGTCGAGCAAACTTTAAAATATATCTGAAATTAAATCTCTTTACAGGCTACGCCATAATGATGCTTACAGGTTTCAATGCAGCCAGAAACACAATCTGTACCAGGAAGACTCTGTATTGGCTTTGGGGTAAACTAATTACTATTCTGGAAGCACTGAAGTATGAAATTGTTTTAGGACTTCCAGCACCTGCCACAGATCTGAGTAAAAGCCCTTGTGTGTGTAATTTTACACACATTTTTTACAGGTAGGTGTCATATCCTGCCAGCTTCCAGCAATGGAGGGTTGCATGGGAACTAGAAGTCATATGACCAAAACTGACGTCATTCTGCAAGCCATCACAGAAGTAATATTTTAGCTATTATTTTGAAGAGTCTCTTAGTGAGACAGAGCATTCTGTATTGTCTTGGGCCTGACAATAAAAAGGACCATTAACCACATCATCTGCCTTGCTCGGTTAAGTAGAGAATAGTATAATTCTCTTGGATTCAGTCAGGAATATAGTGAATCTTAGTTTAGATATTGTTTTTCTTTATTTGTTTGAGTCTGTCCTTCAATATTTTAAATATTTCCTGTGACACTTGTGCCACTGTGAATACAGACTTAGTATTTTCTTGTGCTTTTATTATTTATTATTAAATATATTTAAACCTTTCATTGTGGCTAATCTTTGTAGAGATATTTACTTTGAGAGTATTTGCATATTTATTTGTGACACTGTGTGGGCCATTTCTAATTGCCTTGCTCTTGGTCAAACTACCATTTGTATTAATATTAACTTCACTCAGTATATTGGGTACCCTTGTAAAGACCTTAAGGTAGCAGGCAGGACCGTCTGGTGGAGGTGGTAATTACCTTATAGTGTGGGCAGAAGGGGGCATAGCTAGTAAACCTGTGCCAACCTTTCCCAGGTGGGTGGGCATGTGTGTGTGTGTGTATATGTGTGTCTAAATCAAATCTCCAAGAGTGTGTGTGTGTGTGTGTGTGTGTGTGTGTGTGTGTGTGTGTGTGTGTGTGTGTGTGTGTGTGTGTGTGTGTGTGTGTGTGTCAGCTACTTGGGCAAGGACACAAAGCACCAATTGGACAGAGAGGGTGCTGGAGGTCTTGGCTTGGACACCCAGCTGAGATCTCAACTCTACAGCTATGCCAGTAGGGAGTCTTAATGGGGACCTGAAGAAAGAGGGAGAAACCAGCCTAGGACTAACTGTGTTCCTCCTGTGCTCTTAAGGGAAATTGTGCTTGATGTAGAGAGCTGCATTTGGAAATTGTGTCTGTGTCTGTGTCTGTGTGTGTGTCTGTGTGTACCTACTATCCTCTCAGTGAACATTCTCCACAGGTGCCAGTGGTGAGGACTGAGGCTCCTTGATTACTGGCTCAGAGGCGAGGCGTCACAATCAGTATTTTAAAAGGAGGGAAAATACCACTATCTTGGAAGAAAGCTGTGGTAGCTGTAATACCTAAAGACGGTAAAGACCCATCAGACACAGCTTCACATGACCCATTTCAATTTTAAACCATGACTATAAAAGGTTTCTATCTATAATTGTTAAAAAGATTGGCAAAGGTATTGCCAAACTTGACAGATGGATCAATGTGGCTTTATGGAAGGGGGACAAACATTTTATAACATTAATAGAACAAGAACGATCCAGAAGCAGCAGAATGCAAGAAAATACTGCTGTTGTTAGTGGGTCTTGATGCAAAAAAAGCATTTGACAGAGTAAACTGGGACTTTATGAGTAGGGCAATGGAAGCATGTGCCTTCCGCGACACAATAATAAGGTTAGTTAGGGGGATACAAGAAAGAAAAGAGGCAAGAATTAAAGTAGGAAGGTTCCTTTCTGATAAGTTGTATCTGAACAGAGGAATCAGGCATGGGCGCCCTTTATTCACTTTATATTTAGAGCCACTGGCAAAGAAAATAAGGGACTCAGAAATTCAAGGATATAATTGGTATGGTAATCAAGAAAAGTTAACTTTATTCGCTGATATTGTTTTAGTTCTGATAAAATTTAGGAAAAAGGACAACTCCATACTGTGTAACATTTTAGACAGTTTCAAGTATTTTTAGGATATAAAATTAATGACAATAAAACAAAGGGTACAGCCGTAACTTGATTCAGCAATACTGCCTGAACAAGGAAAGGTGGACAGGAGAGTCCTAAGTGCAGCAACATATTCACATGCTTCAGTTTAAACAGAAACATGTTTAACAAGCAGTAAACTAACAGACGTAATAGATTTAGCTGCAGAAACATCAATTATTTTCAGACAGAGGCACACTTTCCTTAGCCAATGACAATTTTAAACTGAGCAGGAGTTTTGGAAGTACAGAGGGATGCCTTCAGAAATGGATGGGAAGAGAAGGTAGCCCTAAGCTTCAAGGTGGATTGGCTTGAAAGCTGCAGAGAGAGAGAGAGAGACAGTAGACTTCAGAAAACTGAACCTCTCCAAGACACTTAAACTGTGTGTACCTTGGGGTAGATGCTTTGCCTCCCATACGCGTTTTTAAAGTACTTCAAATCCTGTTTTTCTTTTGCTACAAATCACAGTACCAAAGAATGAGGGAGGGGAACCTACCTGTATCACACGAAACAGACTAGCAAAAACTTAGCAGTGTAATAACCTCGAATCAGCCAAAAAAAATGAATAAAAATAAAATGAAGTGGACTTACCTAAAATGCAGAAAAACAAAGCTGCAATCAAACCAGACAATTTTTCTCACAAAATATGCTGAGAAAAAATGAAGCCTTGGGGCACATTAAAGGCGGGTCTTATTATTTTAAAGTGCAGAAAAGATCTAGAGAGGAGATCTTGGGTAGACAGGAGAGACTAAAGCAGAGAGAAAGTTTTAAGTGCCAGGGTACATCCTGGCATACAATAAACTCCTCAAGTCAGCTCTCCAGTCATAAGGTAAATAAATCAAAAACTAGAACGATGGTACGAATTACGGCCTTCCCTTGATGCTACAAATGAAGTATGGATTACTTATGGAAGGACAACTATATCAGGTATAAATTTGGTTGGGGAACACTTTATATGTTAACGTTAGAAATTTTTCTAAACATTTCTAACCATGACATATGAAAAATCTAACGAGTAGACTACAAGAAGGATTTCTGAAAATGAAAAGTAATAGGTCTAGGGATGAATGAGAGGGTACACGTGATGCAGTTCTTTGTTCTACCACATTCTACTCATGTCAAGTGTTTCCAACTGAGGTACAACTGACCTTTCTGGACTAAATAAGCAATATGATTCACGATTATATCTGGGAAAGACACAAATCTAGAATACTGTGGGATGACTAAATACTGCCAAAAGAATGAGATGGATTAAATGTGCCAAATCTTGGGTTATACTGCAATACAGTGCATGTCAAGATACATTACAACTCAGAAATTATGATGGAACAGGGAAAACTCTAGGGGAGTTCTTGACAGAAGATGCTGAATCTGAATCTTTCGGCTTTTCCCAGTTAGTGGTCGCCACAGCGGAACTCCAGTCCGCTAATGACTGGTAGTGGATTTTTAAGGTGTCGAGCTGCCAGCCCGACGCCCAACCTTCAAAGAAGGCACACCCATTCACGCACTCACCTATCTGCATGCCTTTAGACATTATTTGACCGCGGGGAGAACATGTAGACTCCACACAGAAGGAGCTCCAGCAGAGAATCGAACGGGAGAACCTCTTGCTGTGAGGCAACAATGCTAACCGCTGTACCACCGCGGCCCTGCACCTTCTTGTTAGCAACACTAGTGTAATTGCATGTGGCAAGACATGGTAAGAGTTTATGCAGCAACTATTAATTATTATTTTATTTATTTACATTTGGTTACCGGGAAGTTCCAACTGGACACAGGTCCTTTTTCACCGGAGGCCCAGGAGAAAAGCTCCACAAAACAGTAAATGAGCAGCAGAGTACAAGAATAATTGAATATACATACAATAGACCAAACATTAGATATACATACAATACAAGACATACCCATATCTAGCTTGAGGCTAGGAATAAAGGTAGGCTGTGTTTAGAGATAGTACTAAGTTCAACCAGATGATGTTCTAGACTAGTAAACCTCAGTCTTATTTACAAGTGTTGCAATAAATTCAGACAATGTTTAGGTGGCGTGAGGCAAGGGCTAGGGGAGGGGGAGAGGGAATGGTGGAAGCAGGTGGGTTTCTAGTCGAGATTTGTGCATGGACATAGCCAGAGTGTTTTTAAGTGAAATTTTAATGCAGTCTTGAAGTGACTACGAGAAGGCAGTGTGGTTATACGGGGTGGGGGGGTTGTTTCATAGTCTGGATATGGTGCAGGTGAATAGTACTTCTCCCACCAAGTTCTTGGGTTTGGTCACTAGAAGTAGATTTTTGCTGCTGAGCGTAGTTGATCTAGTGGAGCAATAGGGCTGGAGAAGGTTTTGAAGGGATGGGATTTTAAGAGGATAGTTTACTAATTTGTGGGAGAGTGAGATTTGATTCGGGTGAAGAAGTTGAGGGAGTTCAAGCCAGTCAAGTTCTCTGAGTGAGATACAGTGGTGGCTGCAATAGGATGCACCAGTAGCAAATTTAGTAATTTTATTGTAGCAAGCCTCGAGCTTGTTTAGGTCTGATTGTCTAAGGTAGGCAAATATAGGAGAGGCGTAGATTAAAGTGGAGATTAGTTGGGAATTGGCAACAGAAATTCTAGCTGTCTTGGTGAGGTATTGTTTGATTCTATACAATGCCCCTAGTTTTTTGTGAACTGTTTTTATGGTAAGAGAAACGTTGAGTGTCAAATCTGAGATTGCTATCAATCTCAACACCAAGCAGTTTGGTATGTTCTGTTGTGGAGATAACGGTATTGTCTTTGGCTAGAATTTAAAGTGGGGGGTAATTTAGTTAGATTTAGTGGGTTGGAAGATAAGGAGCTTAGTCTTGTTTGGATTGAGTAATAACTTGGGGAAAAGATAGCCAAGCTTTCAACAGATGAAAAGGCTTCCTGTGTGAACTTATGAAGTTCAGGTATAGCTGGGACAAAGCAGATGAGGGTGGAGTCATCTGTATACTGTATGAGAAGCACACTTGGTGGCTGTGAATAGGTCATTGGTGAAGAGGAAGAAAAGTAAGGGACCAAGGATCGAGCCTTGGGGAACACCGAGTGTTAAAGGAAGTTGAGGAGAGAGGTCATTAGTCCAAACATCTGATTTAGTTGTTCAGTTAGATAGCTGTGGAACCAGTCAGTAGCTGATTGGGAAAAGGATAGGTTAGTTATAACAAAGATTAGTATTTTGTGCAAGACCATGTCAAAAGCCTTGGATAGATCCAGAAATATAGCAGTGGAGAACATGTTGTTGTTCTTTTGATAAAGGACAGTGTTAGTGAAAGAGAACAAGGCGGTAGTAGTACTGTGATATGGCCTGAAGCCATGCTGGGTGCTGGAGAGGAAGTTATTAGCTAAGAGGTACTCTAAGACTGGAGAACTGATGCATTTCTCAAGTATCTTGGAAAGTGGAGAAATGATGGCTATGGGGCGGTAACTGGAATTTTCTGTGGAGGGGCCACCTTTATGGAGGGGAATGATGTATGATATTTTCCATAGTGTGGGGACATAGCTTTCAGATATGGACCGGTTAATTAAGATAGAGACTGGAAAAGATAGGGCTTCAACTGCCATTTCTAGGTATTCAGAGGGAAGATTGTCAACTGCTAGTTTTGTAGGCTTAGGTTTTGATACAAGTTGTTTTTTATACAGGAGGTAGGTACTGAAGAGAAGGAAAAGGCAATAGGCAGAGTATTTGGTCTAGATGTGGGAGGGGCGGGTGGAGGGTTGTGTTGTTTAGTTAAAAACAGAATGGCTTCAGTAAAGTGTTTATTGCATGAGTCGGCAACACTGCTGGAGGAAGGGGGGCTGTAGGTGGGGGGGTGCCTACTTTACCTGGGTGGAGAATGGAGTTTATTGTGGACCAGAATTGCTTAGAGTTATGGTGGAAGGAGTTTAGGGCAGACTGATAATACTGGGTTTTATCTTTCTTTATTTGCTTTTTGACCTTATTACGCAACTCAAGGAATGATTGTCTGGGGGGGTTGTTAGCTTGTTATCCGCCAGTGTTCCCCAGGCCTTATCTCTGACTTTCATTAGTACCCAGGTGCTTTTTTGTAGCCAAGGGGAGTTCTGTGTTTTGACTCTGGCATGTCTTATAGGGGCATGGGTGTGTAGGATGTTTAGGAAGGTGCTATTAAAGAAGAGAACGGCATCATCCAGACTGAGGTACTTTAGTGGTGTCCAGTTACATTTTTGAAGGGTTGAGATAAAGGTGAGAGGGTTAAAGTTTACCCTGTTATGGATTTGCCTAGGGATGATGGGCTTAGCACAATTTAAGCGGCGTCTCAGGAGGAATGTTGGAGTGCGGTCGCTGAGACTGTCTGGTAGACAGCCACTTATGTAAGAGTGAGGGTCTTTGTTGACTAATATCTAGTAGAGAACAGCATGTTTGTTAGAGATTTTTGTTTATCCAGGTAGGTGACCATTAGTTGGGAGAAACCATGTAGGTTTAGATGGTGGGCTGGGTTATTGCTATTACAAGATAGCCAGTTGATATTACAGTCACCTAGGATTATGGTTTCCTGGGGTAGAGAATGGTTAGCCCAGTACAGGTGGTTTTCTAGAGGTGGGATGTTTTGGCCAGGTGGGAAATAGCACCCTATGACATTGACTGTTTTATTTGGGTTTAATTTGAGGATGGCATATAGGATTTATTCATTTCCAATTTGGGGAGCAGATTTGTTAAGGATTTGGATGTGGAGGTGGTGTTTAAACATTAGTGCTACACCACCCCCCTTTTTATACATAGTCTAGCTAGATGAAGAATGTTACAGCCAGTTGGGAGTATTTCCTCACTTTTGATGTGAGGTTTGAGCCAGGTTTTGGTCAGGATAAGAATATCAGGAGAGTATAAAGTTATGTTGGCATGTAGGTCTTGGGCTTTATCAGACATACTTCTGATATTTAGGCACATAATGAGGAGGTCAGATGGCTTTTTGTTGGATGTAAGTAGTGAGACGGGGCAGCTGTTTGGCAGATTGTTGGGGGTGAGGTTGATAATGGTAGGACCAGGGTTAGAGTGAACATCTACAATGAGGGCTAATTTAGACTAGGTAATAGACATGAGTTTTATAAAACTTGCAATTAACCTGTCACATTTTAGCCATATTTTTGTTTACAAGTAACAGGTGACTGGTAGTACAGTGGGTGTATTGGGATGGAGACTGTGATTGTAGGAGAAGTGTAATTAATTAGTGGTTGATGGAAGGAAGTGAGCGGGAGGGTGCAGTGTATTTTTTATGAGTCTCGTACAGTAAGTCTGCTAATGAAATAGTAAACAGCACTTGCTGATGCATTCCACCCTCTAAACTTTACATTCTCTGCGGCTCTTTTTTTTTTTTTTTTTTGAGTTTTGGGAATTACAGCTCCCCACACACTGCCAAGAAATAGGAAAAAAGAATTAGCATGAGAAATAAGTGATTGTTATTGACCCCGCCCGTCCTTAGTGAAGTTCAACATAACCCTTTCTGCTGTATGGTGCTGGAAGTAAAAGCTGTTCCTTACATACACATTGACATGGGTGAGTTTCAACTCCCATCTCATTACTACTTGGGAAGTTTTAATGGTACTGCTCACCACGGTGATTTGGGTCATTATACTAGCAGTCGTAAACATAAAACAGCGAAGCAAAGTTAGTGTGACTTTGGCATGAATCTCCAGTTCTCCACGCACGCATTATATTATTTACACGTCATATAGCTGGCTTAAATAGATGTGTGCTAACTGCATGTGTGCTTAAATGCAGCAGGAACAGGGATGGTGTGTTCAAAGATTTAAATACAATTAGGAACTGTAAGTTGGTGTATCAGCTTCAGGAGTGTGATTGAATGTGAGGTCTGTTGTTAAGTCTTGGTGTGGTGTTTATAAAATTGTGTCATTTACATGTGCTGGGTGTTTGTGCTTTATGTGGAACACTTCACAAAGTAATAAAACTTTTAAGTGAAATCTCCCATGTAGACGGTTTTGTCAAAAGGCTGATTCGCTAAACTGTACGCATTGTTTTTTTCTAGTATGAAATATCATTTGGTCTGGTAGAACGTAGTTTCATAAAGTGAACCCTTGGCGTGTGTGTGTGCTTGGTTATTAAATGATAGCATTGCTTTTCTTTGAATGTACTATAGGGTCATCTGGTTTACTAAAAGTTATGATGAAGAAGGTGTAAATATTGTTTAATGACAAAAACGTGTCCTGGGGCACTAGCACTATGAA
This sequence comes from Protopterus annectens, assembly GCF_019279795.1. NCBI lineage: Eukaryota > Metazoa > Chordata > Ceratodontiformes > Protopteridae > Protopterus > Protopterus annectens. Next base: position 998,955,022 of record NC_056734.1, on the reverse strand, counting down.
AGAGAAAGCAAAATGTTTTCTTCTCACCCCAACATTTCAGGCTAGTATTATGAACCCATTTTGATGGCTTCATTCTCATTGTTGTTGCAGAGTTCATTACTGAATGGGATTGGTTAAATCACACTGCTGTATGACATACTGAAGTTGCCAGGCATTTTTCTGATAACCAGAAGACAGTGTCGGTAGCCTTGTGTATGTACATGTGCACGTTTTGTAAATGTGGAATAAGATGCACCTGCCTTACCAGTTAGATTTGAAAAAATAATGTTCCACAGAGAGGGTGGTGTGCCCCTTGATTATGTTGCTTGAAGTGATGGTGCAGCATTAAGTCATCACAGGAGTCCATAGTTGCTTAGGATATTGCAGTAAATGGATGGGATTAAACTGTGGGCAAGGTTGTTGCACTGGGGCTTGTTGCAATACAGTAACAGACTCTGTAGATCATTGACATTTTTTCTGCCCCTATTTATCATAAACTGAGGCCTTTCATACCTAGTTCATGTGAATATTATGGACATCTTCCAATCCTGTCTAAGGCGTGGTGACATTTTCACACTGACATCTAAATTTCTCCTAGTCAGTATAAATACCAAATAAGATGTCCCAGAAATAGTCACAGGCGGTTGTTGCGATAGCAGTGCACATAGAATGCATATATGTATGCAGTACATATGTGTGTGTATATTGTTTCTTTTTTTTTGTGTGTGTGTTTTTTACTCCAGGCTTTTATTAATGTCTGTAGATGATCATGATATTAAATACTAGATACCACAATTTAAATTAACTTTTGAGAAATGTGTGAATAAGTTGCTTATGTTTTGTAGTTGTAAGAAATGTGGATTTGATTGTACTTTAAGATGCACTGGATGTAACACTATCATGTGTTGTTTATGCACCATGAGCAGGCCTGCTGAACGTGTTCACCTTGCATACATTTCATCAACCACTTCTTTTTTGTAGCAATACTGTTATCAAATTGTGTTCACCCTGCATACATTTCATCACCACTTTTTTGTAGCAATACTGTTGGCAAATTTTCCAATGCAAAATGTTATAGCTTTTATTTTGTTTGTGCAGTTTGTTTTCATCCTGCCCTTCCCAGCAAACATTTTTCACTTTGGCTATATTGGGATCTTTTGCCCACTATAGACTATGAACTCTTTTGCAGCATTCATTTTGTTTATAGTCTGTTTTACTCTTTACTATGGCTTCTTTCTTTCCCCATGGCTATGACTTCTTCCACTGAGAAGTAAAGCTGCAGTGAAAGGTAATTTTTCAAGTATCGCTCACTTTTTGCCTATGTTTCCTTAGTGATGGTGAGTTCCTAGTGGCTATAACACTAAGCAGTCAGAGAAACGCCTTTCATTCTTGCCATTCTCTAGCTGTGAGAACAGTCCATTTGGTGGCATAAAAGGTATTATCCATATTTCCTTTTACGCTTGTTGTCATTCCCCACCTGTAAAATGGCATCAGTGGTGTACTGTGACTTGTTGCTTGCAACCCATTGACACATCCTGTTCAAGGGAATCAAACTTTTTTACAAGACACTTGGTTCATGCCCTGTCAAGCCAGAGTGTGTGGCTTATAGAATTTGTTCTTAAATGTGGGTCATCACTGTCACAATTGAGTCTGGTTGCTACACTAGTGGGGTCAGCAGGTTCAACAGCATTATTAAAAGGTGAACAACTGTCACTGTTTAAAGTGCTCTATTAAATTTAATAAAGAACCATGTGTGTGTAGAAATGCTTTTTATTTAAAATAGTTAAAGAAATGGGGATGTGTGCGATAACTGTTATGTAACAAGCTGGGAAGGTGTGAAAAACTTCTGATGTGGTGATCTCCTGTTTTATGGCATACATCATACGTGTACTCCTCTTCCATTTATTTCGCCTGGGGTTCTAGAGTGTCGTTGCTGCAGCCACATGTTCATTGAAAAAAAATCTGGTCATCCCTTACTTTTGGGGTGTATCATGAACTCCACTGTTCATCATGAGATACACGCACCGAATCAAACATTAAGGCCAAGGTATGGCTTTGGTCGTCCTCCATCTGTACACTGCTTGGGTTGTTACCATTACTAACATTTGAATTTTTCAAGATAAAGGCATTATTAAACTCATGTTAAGCTGATTTGTTGTTTGAGTCCTGCACATTCTCTGCAGTAGAATGCTAGCTATTTTTATTTAAAGCATAGTCTCCAGGTTCATTTAAGCTGGTTAGTGGTTCATTCCTGTTGTTTACTCTCCTACAGGCCTCCCAAAATTTTGAAGAAAGGTGCTCTGCATTCAGTATGTTACAGAGGCCTTTTCTACTTTTTTGGAGGTTGTTGAAATGGCAAGATTGTCTGAGCTTTTGCAACAGATGTTGTGTCTTCAGTTTGCAACAGTTAACCTTAGCAAACACTACTCATTCCTAGGTGTGATCTGGAACTGGAAGCTGCAGCTCTTTTAGGCAGTCTTTCACATATTTTCTTGTTTTCCACAGCTGCTGCTTTAAGAAAGCTGTTTATTAATGAACTTTTCTTAAGTCTAGTTTTCATTCTATAACAATAAATTATAATATCCAATGTATCATTATTTAATGACTTCAATCCACAGCTATTTGCCAGAAAAAGTACAGATTTTAGGAGGACCACACAAAAAATATGAGGTAAAAATCTGGATATTCTGTGAAAATCTTTACAGTTGAGCGGTATGATGGTGCTTACTGCAGTATTAAGTTTTCCTTGCATAAACATGTACAAAAGCAAAAATCAACTAGTTTTATGTAATTATTTTTTGTTGTTGTCCAGGTTACCATGATGCATGTTTAACATTGGTGTACCTGAAACAAATCAGAAAATGTTTTTTTTTTAAATCCCATACCTGACACTTTTTTTTTTTTCTTTTGGTTAGTAACATCATAGACGCTCTGCAAGATATTGACTACAAAGGTAGTAGTAGCCCATCGAATTCTTTAGGTTGTCTTACAACTTCAAAGCCAATGCATCAGACAAGAAGTGAGCATTCAGACATAGCAGCAATATGAGATAGTTCATTACTGACGGCAATTTGTCTTCAGAATTCTTCACGTTGTAGGTTTTGCATCATTTTAGGATGCAGATAAAATAAGTTGAACTAAGCAGTGTTACTGGTGGAAAGCCAGACGTTAGTGAAGAAACTAATGAGTCAAGATAGGGACTATACATACTTGTTCTGTAATAACTCTCAAAATCCACGCTTACTGTGTTTGCTCAGTGTGTCAACTGCAAATCTTTGGCAACACTAACTCAATACCAAGTTTAGTTGCTAGTGAACTTGCCTTACTGAGAATGCCATTCCTAAAGTGTTCTTCAGCATGGTTGCGGTGCTCCTTGAATATTTAAATGAGTCCTTGAATATTTAAACGAGTCTGTTGATGTGTTGTTGAACCTTTACTATACAAGTTGAACAGACTGAAACATCTGAGCAACAGGCTCAAGAACTGCTGAGTAATTTGCAATAATGAATTGAGAAATCAGAAACGTGCATGAAAAGCAAGCACTGAGTAACATACGTGCATTTTGTCTGGTTTCACCAGCAGTGCTCTTCAGAAGATCAGCCAGGTAGTTCAATATTTTCTCAAAGTTCTGACTAAACACACGAATGGATTTATATTACTCCGTCCATCATGTCTCACACAAAAGAGACATATTTGGTAGCTACGCTCATCATTTTGGACCGTCACGGAAAAAAATTAATAATCTTCTTGATAACACCAACAGCACTATGTATTTCAGGAACATCATTCAGATCATTGACTACAAGGTTTAGTCTGTGAGATGCACAGTGGATAAAGGCTGCTTTTGGATATTTTTCACGAATCTTTGCCTGAACACCATTCTGGATGCTTGTCATTATGGAGCAGCCATTATAGCCTTGTCCGAGTAATTTTTCCAGGTCTAGACCATACTTTATGCATTCACTGACAATGACATTTCATACAGACAGTGCATCTCTCACAACAATGGGAACAAAAACTGTAAACTCTTCTTGAATACAATCATCAACAAACTGAATGTCCAATGACAACTGTTCAATGTCTGAGATATCTGCAGTTTCATCTGCCAATGCACTAAATCCAACTGCCCTGTTCGCTGCACAGTCTCCTTTCGAAGTATGTGTTCGTATTCTGCCGACTGCCATCAGCTCATTTTGCACCCTATGGGATGTGTACCAAGCATTTCCTGCAGCTGTTTCAGTATTGTGTCACCAGCTTCAATACAAAAGTCTAACAAGCAACACAAATTTCCACCAGAGCCTTCTTTTCCACAGAGAGGAATGTCAAGGGTTGCACAGTAAATAACGGTAGATACAATTGGTTCCAATTTATTTTGGTTCTCTGCAGTTCCTTTTGCTACTGCTGCATCTAGCTGTGGAACAACAGCTGTTTCTGGCTTCTGTCATGTTTGTGTATGAGAAAAAATGGAAGCATCTTCAGTAGAACCTTTGTGCCATGATGATTGTATGCGATTTCTTGCAAGACTCATTGAAGGCATTATATTTTGTGCACACACTAGTGATGAAGCTGCCTTGCAACCCACGGTGAAGTGACTGAGGAAATAATACACAAGTTAAGCAGAGTGGGCCTTTCAAGAGAGGGAATTTCTGTTAACCAGTTTACTGTGTAATTTAATTTAATCCTGACTTGCGCTCAGGACTGACTTTAACCTGTGGAACTTGTTTAACTTGCTTACTTATGTAATCTCTGTAAATAATCTGTTTGTAATATGTAATGCTGGTATTATGTAATGCTGTATCTGCTTACCCTTGGAGCTTTTCTCCCTGGACATGCATCCAGTCGGACTATCCCAGTCAACAAATGTAAAATAAAATAAATAAATATGCACGGCACAGGGAGTACTGAGGCAACCAACTATATCTGAACATAGTTGGCTAATAAATAATGGCATGCATTTCAGTTTCAGACTTCATATCATTCAGAAAATTAATTTTAACACAAATCCCTTTTATTCTAGCAACTTTCTAATGTGTCCCTATTTGTGGGCCTTTATCACTAACATTATAACAGGCTTTGTCCAGATTTCTTGTGTTAACAGATTGAGAGGTATGGTGTGTATGTGTGTCTGTATGTATGTATAAGAAGGAGGAAGCATACTCCTCAGCTGTCCACGTTTTTGGAGAGTTTTAGGAGGAATATGGGACAAAAATCTGGACAAGCATTTAAGTTGCTAAATAATGACAGACATTTGAGTTTTAGATGTCATATCCTTTAGAAAAATGCATATTAATATAAATCCTGTTATTCTAGCAATATTCTAAGTTCATTTGAGCAATATTTATAATCTGCTCCTATTTATTTTAGGCTTTGTCCAGATTTCTTGCACTTAAGAGGTTGAGGTGTGTGTTAGAGAGAGTGAAATGTCCTAAAGTTAGCAGGTGGAATTTATTTTCAAGTGCATTTTCAAGGAATTGTGAGCTTCAAGGGAAGAGAATTTTACTGCTGCTCATGCCAAGCCTGCTTAAAATGTGCAACTGTTTTGTTTAGCAAATGGTATTACTATTGTGGTATAGAATTTTTAAAGCAGCACAGCAGGTAGCATACTTGCATCTTGATACAGAGGGCTACAGGTTCTACTCCCGCAACATGTAGATTTGTATTTTAAGGGGGTGTATGTCCTCCTTTGGATGAGATGCCCAATAACTATTTTTCAGCTTGCCACCCATTCCCTATTGCAATATACCAGCTTACCATTTTTATAATATAATGTAGGCAATTTATTCTTCAAGGGCAGCAGGCATTGAATTTGTAGATGAAACACTGAAATATAAAGTTGTTTTCTAACAACAACCTCTTCACTGGTTTCAGATCTCTTTAATGTGGAATTATTCAGACGAGTTTTACTTCTGCAAAGATTCTGCATATTGATTGATATTGGTGGACTGTATGACAGAAGTTTGAGTAGAGTGGCCCTTTACGTTTGAAATTTTCAAAACTGGGCAGGCTGTCATTATTGGTTCATATGATTTGTTTCATTGCGTAAAGGAAAAATGTTCAGAACTATAAATTTAAAACACACTCTAACAAGTGGTGCTGTATTATACAAGGAATATACTTCAATTATTATATAGTATAATTAATGCAGTCAGGAAGGTGAATCAAATAACTTTTGCATGGTTCTAAAAATGTGTGCAAGGAGCCTATGATTTGAAAACAGCCCAAAGGTAAACTTACCCTGCCACTGGCCAGATGCATTTTCTTTGAATGAGGGTTTCAAAGGTAGAGAAGTTTTAATGCTAAGGCTCTTTTCATTATAAGACTATTGCTTTGTTTAGGTTTAGTAAATGTCTATCAGTGTTTGTGCTATAAAATTTTAAATAAAAGTTGTAAATGAAATCCAAATATCTGTAATCATTGTAGAAGTAAAGCATAAAACAGTATGCACACAGAGATTTGAACAGTGTCTATGACAAATGGGGAAAAATAGCCAAGTAATGGGACACTGGAATGGCTGCGTGGGTGGGGGTAGGGCCGTGTGGGCGGGGGCAGCATAGGGGTTGGGCTGTGTGGGTGGTGCTTGAGTTTGCACCCCCCCCTGCAAAAAATCCTGCGGGCTCCCTTGACTGTATGTATTACCCAGCTAGTATTGTGCTTTTAGTTTTGTTTTGTTTTTTTTTTTCTTTTAGCAGGGACTACTGAAATAGAAGGGCTAGAAATGTAGAGAGAGGGAGATTTAAGGGAGAGGGAAATAAATAAAAATCAGCGCTGGCCTGATCATGTGGGCTCTACACCTATTAGCAGTTAAACATTGCACATGCACTTAGTTTCCAGAATATATTGCAGCAACGCACCAGGAGTTCGTGGAAACAACTGTCAGCACGCCTTGGTTGGGATGGGGGCAAAAATAGCTAGCCAACTTGGAGACAGAAACTGCTAGGGAAAGAAATAGGGTAGAAAAATTAAGTGTTAGCGACTATGGGCAGTTCTGAGAGAAGAGAGATGCTACTGCACAGTATATATATCAGTGGTTTAGTTCAACCAAAAGTACTCAGTTTTGAAAGCTACAGTAAGCAGTTAGAGAGTTAGAGAACACCTGCAATTCAACTTGAGACCTCTTGCAGCTGGGTGTATGACTGAATCACTATTTATGCTGCTTTATATTATTGAGGCAATCCTTATGTTACGGAGAGTCAGAACAGTTTAGTTTAACATAGCAATACAAAACCAGTCTCGGGAAATGAAGCAATGAATGTATTCATGCAAGAAGGTTTAACAAATATAATGCATCTGAGTTGATTTAGTTAGAGACCTTAGGGCATAACCATCCAGTGACCTAAACTGGCTTTAGTGTCATCACTATTCAGCGAATTAGTGCAGCTAATCACAATTGCAACATGTACGACACTGTCTAGGTTCCTAGGTATACTAGCAGTTAAATACAGGATTATGCATCAGCAAACTACTGGATTTAACATCTGAGGCAACATATACAAATGATTTGTTGGTATAACAAATATACTGCAGCTTAAGTGTTATGCAGACAACCATTTCGTAAGACAAAATAACTTGCATGGTAGGCACAGTTGATCAGGACACCAATTTAAAAATGGCACCTTGAATGGGGAATATCTGTAAGCTTGGTTGTGGAGGAGCTACAGTTTTGATGATTGAATAAGAAGTTATGTACCTACCATAACGTTCCATGTTAGTTGTCTTCTCTCGCCTTCTTTCTTGCTGGATGGGTTCAGAGCCGATCCTCGGCTCCGACTCGGCACTTGCTAAGCTCGAGAGCTAATTTTACCAGCTCAAGGCAACCCTATATCCCATGATGCAAGGCGGAGACTACCCAGATCTCGTTTGGTAGCTAAGGAAATTAGGAATATATTCTTCCAACTGTAAAGGAGGAAGAAAAGTAACAATACTAAAAATGACAATCATAGTCATCATAATCCTCTGAAAAGGATCAACCTAATCTAGTGACACTAGAAGCTGATTAGCTAGAAAAAGGATAAAGCCTCTTAATAGAAGAGGCATAATCTTCTCGGTCTGACCAGGCTAGGGGATGGAGGAGGGACAAGAAAGAAGGAGAGAAGACAACTAACATGGAACGTTATGGTAGGTACATAACTTCTTAATGTTAAGTTGTCAATCTCGCCTTCATTCTTGCTGGATGGGACCGCGTCCCTAGCACCTCTATCCTGGGTGGCTCAATGGAACAGACTCTTGAGAACGGTGGAACCAAAATTCGCTCTGTCTCTGGAGGCCAAGTCTAATTTGTAATGTGAAACAAAGGTATGAGGAGAGGCCCATGTGGCTGCTGCACAAATAGTGTCTATAGGAAGTCTAGCCTGAAAGGCTGTAGATGTAGCTAGAGCTCTGGTAGAATGGGCTTTTGGCCTAGAAATCAACTCTTTGCCTCTGAGCTGATAAATGTAAGTAATCACAGAAGACAGCCATCTAGATAAAGTCACCTTGGAAACTGGAAGGCCTTTCCTGTTCTCTGCATAGGATAGAAACAGTTGATCAGATTTCCTAAAATGTTTAGTTTTGTCTAGATAATATCTGAGCTGGCAGTGAACATCAAGACAATGTAATTTTTGTTCTGCTCTATCAGAATAATTTGGGAAAAACACTGGAAGATCAATGGATTGATTTAGGTTCGTCTGCGATGCCACTTTGGGTAAAAAAGATGGATTAGTCCTTAGAGATACCCTGTCTTTGTGGAAAATTAAGTAGGGAGGACGAATGCAGAGAGCATGAAGCTCAGATACTCTCCTGGCAGAAGTAATGGCGACTAGAAAGAGTGTCTTCCAAGAAAGAAATTTCAACGAACAGGCAGCCGGAGGTTCAAGGGGAGAATAAAGGATGTTAAAATTAAATTTAGATCCCACTGTGGTGGGGGGTCTCTAATCGGAGGTTTAAGTAAAAAGATACCTTGAAGGAATGCCTTGCAAAGTTTATGTGACATAATGTTGTGGTCCAAAAGGCCTATATGAAAATTCAAAATGGCTGCCAGCTGAACTTTTACTGTGGAGGAAGAGGATCCTGAATGAAAAATCTCAGCTAGGAAGTCCAAGACCGAATGAATCGGAGCAGTATAGGGGTCTATGTTCCTAGCTTTTGCCCAGAAGGAGAAACGTTGCCATTTACTAGTGTAAATCCTTCTGGTAGAAGATTTTAGGGAAGCTACTATGATATCCTGGACGGGATTAGAAATCATAGGAAGCCTGGCTAAGGATGGAAGTGGAGCAACCAAGCAGTGAGGTTGAGAGAAGGTATGGATTGGTGCAGCTGCCCGACTGGTGGGCCAGAAGATCTGGAACCGGGTCCAGATGCCATGGCTGTACCAAGAGATAACGATGTAGGAACGGAAACCATATCTGTCGAGGCCAATAAGGCAATGAGAATCAACTTGGCTCTCAAGGCGGTTGCTTTCTGAATTACTTGAGGTATCAGCGAAAAGGGGGGAAAGGCATAAAGAAGTCCCGGGCCAATCTTGGGTTAGAGCGTCTCTGGGGGGATGGCCTGGAAGGGGGAAGAGAGAGAAGAAGTCTGGGCATTTGCTGTTTTAAGGTGTAGCAAAAAGGTCGCAGCAAGGAAGGCCCCACTCCTGAAAAATCTCTTCTGTCACTGATTGTTTGAGAGACCACTCGTGAGGCATGAGAATAGCTCTGCTCAACCTGTCCGCTATGATGTTGGATTTCCCGGGGATATGCGTTGCTATCAGAAACCGCTGAGAAGAGATTGCCCATTGCCAAAGTCTGACAGCCTCTCGACACAGTGGATAGGACTTGGTTCCGCCCTGTTTGTTGATATACCACACTACGGACATATTGTCCGTTTGGACTGCAATACTTCCCAGGGGAAGAGAGTCGTTGACGGCTTGCAACGTTAAAAGCACTGCTCTCATCTCTAGGACATTTATGTGCAGATGGTATTCGTAAGGTTGCCAAGTGCCATGGACCATCCTGCCCTGATAATGCTCCCCCCACCCGATCAGGGAGGCGTCCGATGTAACCGTGGCGACCGGGGCAGGAGGAACAAAGGGTCTGCCCTGATGGACTTGAGGGGACGATATCCACCAGGTCAGATGCCTTTTGCAAGTTGGAGTGATTATGATCCTGTGATGCATGGGTAGTTGTTGAAAGGACCACTGGGCGAATAGCATCAATTGTAGAAGACGCATGTAAAAACGGGCAAAGGGAAGAAGTGTTATGGCAGCCGCCATAAGACCAAATACTTTCAGAGCAAATCTGGCCTGAATTTTGTAGCTGAGAAGAATCACCTGGACGTGACTTTGAATGTCCAAGATCCTTTGGTCTGTTAACTTTGCTGAAAGTTGTACGGTGTCCAATTTTGCGCCTATAAAAGTAATAGATTGACAAGGCGACAAGGCAGATTTTTCGAAATTTATAGAAATCCCTAGCCCTCTGCAAATGTGAATGGTGTAATTTCTGGCCTGGAGAAGTTGATGCCTGGTGGTGGCAGTGAGGAGCCAGTCGTCTAGATATGGAAACACCTGGAATCCTTGAAGTCTCAGGTGAGCCGTAACCGCTGCCATACATTTGGTGAACACTCTGGGAGCTGTAGCGAGTCGAAAGGGCAGGGCCCTGAATTGGAAGTGACTGGTCCCCAGCCGAAAGCGGAGAAATCTTCTGGAGCGCCTGTGAATTTTTATGTGATAGTACTCATCCTGAAGATCTACCGAGCACATCCAATTGTCCTTGCCCAGAAAGGGTAGAATGGACTGAAGCGTGACCATTCGGAATCTTGTTTTCTTTACAAACTTGTTTAGTTTGCTCAGATCTAATATTGGTCTCCAGTCCCGTGTCTTTTTTGGAACTAAAAAGAACCTTGAGTAGATTCCGGATCCTATTTGGTCTGCTGGGACTGGCTGGATGGCTCTTTTTGCTAGCAGTCTTGATATCTCTGGTACTGCTAGTTCCCTTAGACCGGGTGGAACGTCTGAAAGGGTTCCCTTTTGCTGAATTGGGGTTTGAATAAAGGGAATTTTGTAACCCTCGGATATAATCGACTGTACCCATTTGTCTTGAGAAAGGGAAAGCCAGGCTATTGGGTACAGCGATAATCTTCCCCCGACTGCCTCCGAAGGTGGACAATCGGGCAACATCTCAGGGATGCTGGAAGGGTTTGTCAGAAAGAGGCTCTCTGCTACCCTGATTCTGTGGACCCCCTCTGCCCCCAGGGCGGCATCTGTTGTTGTTACCCCCTCTGCCTCTGGGGGTAAACTGACCTCGTGCGTCAGGCGTGACTCCTTGAGATTTGCGGAACCACATTTTCCCTCCCTTCTGACCTTTTGGGTAAGGTCTTGAAGGGGTGGAGAAACGGACTCCTACGGCAGAAAGAGTCTTGCCATCTTGTTCGCATCTAGTCAAAGTGTCTTCCACTTGGGGTCCGAACAAGGTCGAACCATCAAAAGGGGAGTTTGTGAAGGACGCCTTGAAGGGGTCTGCAAAATTACACAGCCGCATCCAGGACTGACGCCTTAAAGCCACTCCTTTGCTTGCGGCCCTACTCGTTCCATCGGCTGCATAAGAAATGAGCCACATGGAGGAGTTAATGATGGAGTTAAGGATTCCTAGCTGTGAGCTAATCTTATCCTGAGACCCAGCAGCTGACAGATCCTGTAAAACTTCTCCCAACTCTTTAAGAACATCTCTTTGAAGGCGGGTGAAGTGACACAAGTAGTTCAGCGATCGCATGGCAAAGGTCGCTGAAGAAAAAATCCACTTGCCGTACCTGTCCATAGTCCTAGAATCCTTGTTAGGAGGATGGACAGGTACTGAAGGATCAGCTAGTTCCTTCTTGGTGGCTGCAGCCACCACCATGGCATCAACCGGGACACCTTTTGTCAAATACTGCCTATCTGGTGGGGCCGTAATAAATTTATAAGGCCTCCTAGGAATAGGTTCCACCGAATCCGGGGCCATCCAGGCCTTCCGAGCCACTACATCCATAAGAGTGGTAGAAAGGCGGAGACACCCAGGAGGTGGAGGGTCGAGATCCGAATGCCTCCAGGTATACTGACTCGTCCTCGGAAGGATTAAGGGAGGGCCAGTTCCCCCTCTGCTTAAGGAGTTCAAGGATGTCTGAGAAAGAGACATCCTCAGAGGAGGACCTTGGAGATCCCTCCGACTCATCCAAGTCAGTATCAGATGTAACAGACTCGGGGGAGTCTAGATGTTTCCTCTTACATGTCCTCTTATGCGGAGGTTCACCTGACAGACCAGGAGAAGCCTCGGAAGAGGAGGATATTCCCAATGGGGAAACCTGAGGCATTGGATCTCTGAGTCCGGGAGCAAGAGAGTGGGAAGAGACGTCAGCAGGCACTGTAGTGGGAGGAGCTGATGGAACTGACCGTTGACTACGCCCAGGGACTAGTACACTCCTCATCACCTCGAAGGCTCCCCCATCAGAGAGACCAGAAGGTTCCCGCTCCGAAGAGATAGGAACTCCAGGCCTCACCGAGAGGGAAGGCTCCGAGGCAGATGTCGGGGCTGAGCTCACCAACGCCAAGCCCGAGAGGGAGAACGGGGTCGGACAAGGGTCCGATGCCACTCGCCCCCTTGGAGCCAACGAGAGAGACCAGACGCCCGGATCCCTCCAATGAAGGCCTCAAGGAGAAAATCGGAGCAGAGGACGACGGAGCCGAAAGGGGTGGTATCGGCTCCGAAGCTACAACAGTCACGGCTCCAAGGAGCTCCGGCTCCGAGCTCTGTAAGAGAGTTGAAGGAGGAATGTTAGGTGGATGTGAAATAGCTACTGTCTGTTGAGATGGGCTATGGAGCATTTGAGCCAATGCCTGAGACTTTAATAGTCTACTCACCACTCTCTCGAGGTTGTGATCAGACAGCCTGGACGACCGAGAAGAACGGCTCCGATGGCTCCGCTCCGAGAGCAAGGGTGATCTCGGTGCCAAACATATCGATTCCAATGAGGGGGATCGAGATCTCTTTTTAGAGATAGGTGGAGCCGAAGGAGCCGAGGATACGTCTGCTCCAGCCGGAGCCGACACTGAGTGTCCAGATCTGGCAGTATCGGCGCCGGATGGAGCCGATACTGTGACTTCTAGCATGGAAGAATTGGCTCCGGCCGGAGCCGATCTCAACACTAAAGAAGTTGAACCAGTAGCCGACGGCCTGGGACTTGCAGCCGAAGGCTTAACAGGTTTCGAGGGCTTCCCCGGAGCCGACTTAGTCGGGGAGTTCTCAGGCTTTAATAAGCCCTTCAATATTAACTTATTTCTGCGCTCCTGCAGGACTCTTGGGCTGAAGGCATGGCAGATAGCACAAGAGTCCTGCAGGTGCAGAGGTCCCAGGCAGTAAACACAAGAAGTGTGACCGTCTGTCAGAGACATCTTCTGACAGCACGAGTCACACTTCTTGAAGCCTGAGACCTTTGTGTCCTTCGACATAGCTGTGTTGAGGGAACACAAGTTGACAGGAAAAAACACAAACACACACACACAAATAACATCCAATCCAAAAATCTAAACTTAACAGGGATACAACACTCAAACAGACACAAAAATCCCTGACAGGAAAAATTTTAGGAAAGGCCTAAGGCCTAACCTAGGGAAGGGGATAAATAACCCGAAAAAAAGGGAACACTAACGGGAATAGGGTTAAAATAAACGTTAAAGTTCACAAAACTACTAAGGTTATGAAAAATAAAAGGGATGAGACTAAAAGTCTTATTATAAGAAAAACTTACCTAGAGCTGGTAAAAGAGGCACCTCGTTAACGAAGCGGCAAACGAGATCTGGGTGGTCTCCGCCTTGCATCATGGGATATAGGGTTGCCTCGAGCTGGTAAAATTAGCTCTCGAGCTTAGAAAGTGCCGTGTCGGAGCCGAGGATCGGCTCCGAACCCATCCAGCAAGAATGAAGGCGAGATTGACAACTTAACATCAGTGAGTTAAACCCCTCAAGCTGTGGATCACTAAGGTCAGTAATAGTATCAGCTATTAAGTTGATTCTTGTACAAAAGTAGTTTGAAGTCAGAAAAGGTGAGCAGAGAAGCTAGTCTTATGTGGCAGGTAGGGATACCAAGAGGGAGGAAAGAAGCTTAAAGCACTGGAAAGAATGCAGACAGAGTTTTAAAGCACTGGGTAAGTCAGGAAAACAGCAGTAATTTTCTGGAGGCAATTAAAATGCAATGAGAAGCACTGTAGCTGGTAACAGATATCACAGAAATTTAGGCTAAGGGTTTTTCTACAAATGAAGTATGAAGACCCGATTAGAGATACCCAGCAAACAGGGTAAACAAATTTGTTTAAAAGGGTTCTGCTACAAATCATGCCGTTCGTTAACTGAGGCCATAGGAAATGCATCACTTATACCTACAAGGATGTTTTTCAGTAGTGCATATAGGGTGATAGTGAATGAAGCACAGTGTAAAACAAAGTAGAAAAGCTTATGGGAGCCGTTGAGCCAACTGTTAGACAAAGATGGACACGAATGTATGGAAGAGTACTTGCTTAATGCCTTAATATGCTACTAAGTTTGTTTTACATCAGAATATGCATTTAGTTAGCCATTGCTTTTGATTAAAGGGGAAGCCCAACTGGGTAGAAAACGCCTTTTCAGGGAGAAAACCCCATGAAATACAGAACTACGCAAAATCTGAAAAAATAGTCATAGGATTTACAAAAGGTGTTTACAGGTACAATTTCAACATCTAATTAAAAACAAAGGACATCCACTTATTTAAACACATTTAATGTACAAAAACATAAGTTACAGAGATGCATGAAATGTGTTAAACATTTGTTTAAAAGATGTATAGCACAGAATAGATTCATTCACAACATAGCACAACAGAGTAACTGAAATACTGTCAGAGCAACAGACAAGTAGTAGAAGATTGTGAAGCAGGGAAGTTGCATTTTGTTTTAGAAAATTGCATTTTGTTGTAGGATGAAAGAGTTGGGTAGAATGACAAAACAAGACAAGCAGAGTAGGTGAAGAAAAACAGAGGAGGCTGGAAGACAGAGGGAGAAAAAGACAGGAGTCATGGATTTTGTAAATGGGAAGTTGATTTGAGGTGGGGTACTGAGTTGGGTTTAACAGTAGTCAGGTGATGGCGGGGGGGGGGCACAGCCAGAGCCATGAGTTTAATTAGGGAAGTTGTTAGCTGTGTTTTAAAGGATGTTTGAGAATGGTCTTGTTTAATATTTGCCTAGAAGCATCTTCACAACTACATTTATACATCACAGAGGTTGAGGAAGATGTTCCCGAACACAGATGTTTAATACTGGAGGTGTGAATAAGACATATTAGGCAGATGAAAACATTTTCTGGTTTTGTTTATGTTTAGCTACATTTGGCAAACTTAATATCACTGCTCTTAACAGAAGGATCTACAGCTTATAAATCATCTTACTCAGGAGCATTTTGTCCTATCCACTAATGTAGCTTCAAAAAGATTGCAATGCTTTTGATAACTTTATTAACTAAAATACCAAGAGCAGCAGCTATTCCACCAAATAAACCTGGCTGCCAACTCCAGAAAGGAGGAAAATAGAATCCAAATGAGGAATAATGAATAAATAAAGGCACTTTATTTAAGCTTCAAAACTTACATTTAACTAACAAATAAATAATTTTCCCTGTTCAAAAAAGGGTTTACTTTTCTTCCCACAGCTGCTTACAATCTAGCAGATACACTCACTGAATTCAAGTTATACATTAGAAAGCTAAATTTTGCTATTCAATTTGAGGAAGCGTCTGCTAAAATGTTTAACATAAAAAGAACTGAAAAAAATAAGAGTATAGCGATGCTCATGATAAATCCTACAGTACAGTTTTTTTTTCCAATGTCTATTAACAAGAGTTTTATAAACAATTTGCTTTAGGAAACATGAAAATGTGGAATTACAACTTGAAAAAGGGCAAGTTTCAATCACTGCAGGAACTGAAAAACAATAACAATTAGAATAATGAAGCCTGATAAAGGAGGGGGAAGCATTCCTTTCAACAACATGAGTTATATTGGGGAAATTATGAAAATGCTGTACTATACGACAGTGATTCATATGTACAGTAACCTCCAGGAATTAATCCATTAATCATACAGTAAAATTGACCAATACCCTGAAGATGGTTTGTTACAACACCACTTTGACATTTTTTACAATTTTTTAAATTCTAATCCCTCTGTACCAACTATATCTGGGATACATGAGATACACAAAAAGACACAAGTCAAGCCCCCTTTTAGACCAACAGTTTCAGCTGTGTGATCTCATTTGCTGTCATGACAGACAGGATGTTAAAGCCTATCCAGGATCTCAATACACGTATGATTATGGACTCCTGCAACTTTATAGGAAGACTTAAATCCAATTTACGACAAAAAGATGCAACTTTTGTAATCATAGATGTAGCTGACTTATTCTCCTGTATTCCTCAGGATACTGGATTGCAATTGTTCCTGTATTCCTCAGGATATCAGACTGCAATTGTTCCATGATGCATTAATAAACTCTGAATTTTAAACATCTAGAGAGGTCAGATTATGTTCTCCTGGGAAACCAAATTGATATTCACATCTTCATATTTTCAACATAAAAAATGATATTTGAGATTTATGGATGACATCTTTGTCCTATGGACAGGTGATCCAGTTTTAATTTCTGATTTCATTTGATTTATAAACCAAACTACTTCATTTTCAAAATTTACTCACCAAACTATTAAACACACAGATAAACTATCTTGACATTACTATTATTAAAGGTCATTGTTGTGTCTTTCGGCTTTTCCTGGTTAGGGGTTGCCACAGCGGAACTCCGGTCCGCTAATGATTGGCAGTAGATTTTTACATGCCGAGTTGCCGGCCTTAACGCACAACCTTCAATGAAGGTACGCCCATTCACACATGTCTCCATACAGAAGACGCTCTAGCTGAGAATCGAACAGGAGAATGTCTTACTGTGATGAGACAATGCTAACGCACCACCACCACCGCAGTTTTCTTCTAAACTATTTAAAGCCCACTTTCTCGAATAGTTACTTGCATTTTAAGAGTTTGTACCCATTTTCACAAAAGAAAAGCCTTGTTAAAGGACAGTTCATGGAACGGGCTCGTATGACTTCTGAAAGGGAGATATTTGATGCTGAAAAAAAAAACAGACTTGAAAACATATTCTTGGAGACAAAATACCCCCAAAACTTAGTATGGATGATTAAATTATGAGATCTCAAAAGGATGGAGTGTGAAATATGTTCCTCTCCTAGGTGTGGGCTTAAAGGAGTCTAAACGGTGTCAGAAAAAAAAAACTTGACAGTGCTGAAGGGGCAGAAGGTCTTGGAAAACCACTGGTCAACATTCTTGTAATTTCAACAAATAGGTTGAGAATTTAAGAAAATGTTCCTACATCAGGGCCCTTACTGTACAGTTTAATGTAGGTTCAGGAGTTATAAAAGTATATTGAATAACCACGTGTCTATCCTAACCAGTCTTGATAGATTAAAAAAATGTGGGAAGCAAACAACTCTACAAAAAAGAGCTAACAGCATAAAAACATAGTTGAGAACAAGCAGGTTCTCAATTCAGGTGTTACACACCATGCCAGAACACCAAAAAGTGTGGCACTTGTAATTAAGGTAAATACAATTTGCAAACCAGTTCTATTATGTTAGACAATATCCTAAAATCCAAGTTATTTCCACAGGGAGGTAACTGCACTAGCAAAGGGTTAGTTTATCTAGCAGTGTGTTCTACATGTTCTGTGTTTTATGTAGGAAAAACAGAACAACAATTAAGAAAACTCATTTTGAACACTACCATATTTCTGGGGACAATACCAATAATGTATTGTATAGACACTCTATTAAATATATGGATTTTAGAAGTCTATTTATTTTAGAAAAAAATCCTTGTAATCCCGGGGTGGTGCTTGGAAAGAGAGAATTGAGTTAAAAGAATTGTTGTGGTAGCTTAATCTAGATGCAAGCCACTCTCCTGGTATAAGCATTTCTAGTTCCTCAACTCTGGTTTTAAAACAAAAAGCTAAGAAGCTATAATAATATACGGTTTATTGCTAATAACTTATATTTTTAAAGCAAGCAATGGTATTAAATCCTATGAATGGATAAGCAGTTTTTAAATGCATTTTTCAATACACACAATTTAAAAAAACTTTTTTAGAGAAAGAAAGGTTTTAAACCAGATTTTTTAAATTGACTCAATCAAGTTCAATATTAATTAATTGCATTTAACCATGTGATTTTACTATACAACGCTGGTAGTGTTGCTACAAATTTATACTGATTAAGTCCTGTATGTCTGATGGACAAAAGCTACAAGTTTAAAGTTTAGAAGCTTAAATAAATGGCCTTTATTTATTCAGTATTCTTCATGTAGATTCTATTTTCTTCCGTTCTCCAGTTGGCAGCCTGATTTATTTGGTGGCATACATGCTGTTCTTGTTATGTTGGATTTGTTAAGGTTTTTCCAACCTTATTAACTAACAACTGGAAAAAGATGTAAATCTAGGATTGTGCCAACAGTTAAAGATATTACATTGATTGTGGATTACTTAGAACTTCAAGAAAGCCGAATTACTAAGAAAATTTCAGAACAAATGTACTTAAATGGTTACTGTGACAAATGTAACATTTGTATATATTATGTATACGTAAAATAGCTATTGCCATTTAAGACTAATGCACATACCATAAGGTATTGCATTTTCTAAACTATCATCAATTGAGTGTGACATTGCCCAAGTGTTCGCATCATTTATGCTAAGCTTCCACTTTGCTACACATTAGGAATCTTTTAACTAAACTGAGAGTGTATCTTGACTTTCTAACTCGACCAGCGAATATTACTAGGTAACACTGACATGGTGTCAGAACCAAGATCTTCTCAATGACCAATAAATAAATAAAACACTTTCCTGTTTATAAAATGTGCCACACCACTTCAAGTGAATTTATTTTACTGATAAAAGTTGTGTTATCAAATGTAAACTTTTCAACCCAGAAAAACAATTTCAACAAAAATGAAGTTTAACCCATTGCAGCTGTCTGACTTCTCGAAACCTTTTTGCTGGTTTGCCTGGAGGCAGATGTTTACAAGATTTCATGTGGTAACCAACTTCTCTATGCTATGGTTCATGAAGCAGAGGCCATATACAATTCCTTTTCATTTGCAGAAGGCGAGAGTGTTAACATGAGTTAGTGAATGGTAAGCTCAATGAGCATTCTGTGCCAACAAGAAATACATAAAAATGGCATGCTTCTACAGATGTGTACAAGCAAAGGGTAAATGTGTCGAGGCATTAGTACACTGACCCCATAAACTGGCAGAAAATAGTGGGCTTAATAGCACAAAAGATAAAGAACTGTGTTTGTTCTAGTTGATGTAGAAAGGTCTCGGAAAAGTACAGTTTTGTACCTACCATAAATGTAGATGTTCGAAGATCCACATTGCTGCAGTCATAACCTGTGGGTAGTCCGCTGTCCTCGTACCAAAGTGTTAGAGATCTGATGTCGGTACTAAAGCGCATGACCGACGCCATATCCTCAGTCTTTCTTGCCCCAGATGTCAGAAGGCCTTAAAAAGAAAGGCCATAGCCAAAAATGGAAAAACACCCAATCACCCATGTAGAAACAATATTTACAACACAAACCACACAACCATCCCAAACTACAGAGGGAAGGAGGACTGCAGCAATGTGGATCTTGAACATCTACATTTATGGCAGGTACAAAACTGTACTATGTTCTTCATCTCACATTGCTGCAGTCATAACCTGTGGGTAGAATCCCAAAGCAAAGGTAAAGGGAGGTTGGCAAAATCATAAAGCATTGGGAGCTGCTAACATGCCCTGTAAAACTGCAGTGGCAAACCCAGCCCTAGATTTGGAATAAAGAGGCAGATGGTAATGTTTAGAAAAAGTGTGCACTGAACTCCAAGTAGCTGCCTCGAAAATATCTTTAGTAGCTACTCCCTTAAAAAGCAGTAGAAGTGGCTAGTGGAATGAGGTCTGATTCCAGCAACCTCCTTACCATGATGAGAATAACAAAAAGCAATACAATGGCCAATCCACTTAGAAATAGTTTGTTTTGAAACAGGTTTCCCCTGAGAACCCAAAGCAAAAGAAATAAACAACTGTTGAGACTGCCTGAACCCTTTGGTTCTGCTCAAATAATAAACTGCCTGTGAATATCCAAAGAGTGCAAAATTTTTTCCCCTTTATTTTGGGGATCAGCATAAAATGTAGGCAAATGAATAGATTGGTTTAATGCCACATTAGAAACAACCTTAGGCATAAAAGTAGGGTAGACCCTATCCTTATGAAATATCAAGAAGGGTTCAACTGCCATTAGAGCCTGTAATTCAGATACCCTTCTAGCAGAAGTAATGGCCAACAAAAAAGCAGTCTTCCAAGACAAAACTTCAACTCCGTAGTAGCTGCAGGTTCAAAAGGAGGTAAAGTGATTTTCCAACACAAAATTGAGATCCCAGGAAGGAGTAGGAGCTCTCTTATGTTTTTTGCCCCTCTAAGAAATTGCTTAAATAAAGGGTGAGAGAATAAAGGAGGGTCACAGTCATAGTGAGCAGAAATGGCTGCAGCATGAACTTTACAGAGGAGAAAGACAAACCCTTGTCTAATAATTCTGTAAGATACTGAAGTGAAACACTCAAATTAGGCACAGAGACATCAAAGCTCTTTGTTTTGCTCCAAAGAAAAATCTCCTCCATTTATCAGCATAAACTTTCCTGGTACTAGGCCGTCTGGCCTCCAAAATGACATTCAAAACTTGTTGAGAGGGTCTAAAACAGAATGTGCCAAGCTGTCAGATGCAGGGACTGTATCCTGACATAAATGATTGCTTGCCTGGGACAAAGGTGTGGAACTGATGGCAAAGGCCAAGGAGGCTCCTAAACTCCTCAGCAGAGGGTACCAGTGCTGACGTGACCAATCTGGAGCTATTAGAATCATGCAAGGCTTGTCCTGTCTGACCTTCAAGAGCACCTTGGGAAGAAGAGGCAGAGAAGGAAAGGCATAGACGTGAAGGTTGTTCCAACTGAATGATAGAGCATCCATTTTCCAAGCTTTTAAACAGCTTTGTGCAAAACTTTGGCAGTTGGAAATTTAGTGGAGAAGTGAACAGATCTATGTCTGGAGTTCAACTGTTGAAATACATGAGGATCCGGATCCACCATCTGTCTGCTCAAAACATCTGCTAAGGAGTTCTGTGCTCGAGGTGCAAACTGAGAGCAGTCTCCCACAAAATCATAGCTTGTATGGGTTCCCCTTGCTTGTTGATGTACCACATGACTGTTGTGTTGTCTGTTTGAATCAACACCTATCCTGGTTGAAGTAGATCCTTGAAGGCCATCAGGGCAAATTGGACTGCTAACATCTCCTTCATGTTGATATGCAAATGTTGTAGTCTGGGAGGCCACGTGTCTTGAACCCATTTCCCATTGAAGTGTGCTCCCGCCATGTCTGAGGCATCTGTCGTCCCTTGTTTAGGTGACATTCCTGAGCCCACCACAAGAATTCCCTTTGGATGCAAGGTATTATCTGAATGACAGTGTCCAAATCGTGGCAGTGTTGAGTCCATACGCTTTTGAGATACCATTGTAGCTTCCTCATATGCAGTTTGGCATTGGGAAGCACCAGAATACAAGATGCCATGAACCCCGAGGCCTGAAGGACTGTCCTCGCAGTCAGCCTGGACCGTAGAGATAATTGCTGGAAGTAAAGGGCAAGATTTCTTTGTTTGTCTGGGGTCAAAAACGCCATCTGAGAGGCTGTGTTCAGTCTAGCACCTTAACACTGTCATAACATACTGAAGATGGTGAAGTAACTTGACTTTGTCTTGAGCAAGAATCAGGCAATCGTCCAAATAAGGATAAATTTGTATTCCCCTTAGTCTTAAGAAGGCTATCACCGGGGCCAGGACTTTTGTGAACACCCTGGGCGCAGTAGATAAGCCAAAGGGCAATGCAGAGAACTGATAATGAAAAGTGCCAGCCCGAACCTCCTGCAGCTGGGCCTGATAGGAATGTGAAGATAAGCCTCTTTGAGATCCAGAGTTACCATCCAGTGATCTTTGCCTAGCAGAGGCAGAAGCTATTGCAAAGTTAACATCTTGAATTTGGGAATGTCTAGGTATGTGTTGAGAATAGACAAGTCCAGAATTGGCCTCCAAGTGTTTCCTTTCTTTGGTACCAAAAAATAAAATCCTAGGCCCACTTCTGACGGAGGGACCCCCTGGATAGCCCCCATTTTTAAAAGTAAAGAAATCTGTTTGTGAGCCTCCAACTTTTGTTGAGGAGGAACGTCTGGCATGCCTTTGAAAGGAGGCAAGGTGTGAAAATAAAACTTGTAGCCTCGGTCTATAATGTCCAACACCCATTTGTCCTGGGTGACTGAAAGCCAATTTTGCCTGAAAAGTGCCAACTTTCCTCCCAGAGGAGCTGCCAGACAGGAGGGATCTGGCAGCTGGAGATACAGGTCATTGGGTCTGTTGGCTGACCCCTGCCCTCACTTGAAGATTGTGCAGGGTAGGCCTGAAAGAACCCTGAGCATGAGCTCTGCCTAGATCTGCCCCTAGACTGTAAATCAGAAGAAGGATATCTTCCATTTTCTTCAAAACTGACTCCACAGGAGAATCAAACAGAACTTCAGATTGAAGGAACATGCTCTGACAAGTTCTGATCCTTGATCCAGTGGCAGCCACCCTGGAAGAAGCCTGAAGAGCATCAAAACCACACTGCAAAGAATGCTTACCCACCTATCAGAGGCATGAACTAAATCCTGCAATTCCTTACACTCTATGCCCTCTGCCAAAGCATCTACCTTAGATTTCAACTGACTTAGGAGAAAATTCTGGTACTTCAGCATATGAAACTGGCAATTCAAAGCCCTCATTGCTAGAGTGGAAGAGGTATACACTTTTTTACCCCACCTATCCAAAGCTCTAGAATCTTTATCCATAGGAACTGGATTCTTTACAACAGAAGCCCTGACACCCTTAGGTCCCTGGCTAATACTTTCGGGCTCTTATACAAATATTTATGAGCCTCTGGCACTCTGTAATACCTGTCTGGCCAGGAGGCAAAGAATCAGGATTAAGGGAAGCTTCAGAGAAAACATCCTGAACAACATCGTAAAACAAAAATTCCCTAAGTCTCTTTCGAGAATCTGAGAAATCCTGACCTTCCCACTTAAAATGCTCCCTCATGGAATGCAGGGTTTCAGAAAAAGCAGAAGGACTAGAATCCTCTGCATCTGAATCAGAATAAGGAGGAAAATCCTGAATGTCTTAATCTGAGGAATGCTCCAATCCTTCCACCTCTGGCTCCACCCTAGGCCTCTTATCTGGAGGAGGCATAGAACCCCTGATTAAGGTAACCAAATCCTCTGCCATTTTCAGCATATGCTTTTTAGGTACAGAACCTGCAGAACTAGGGCTGGAGGCCACATCCTGCAAAGCTCCCCTGAGACTCAGCTGAAACCAAATATTCACTTTTTCTGACATCGAAAAGACAAAACTATAACATGGTCTTAACACTTTGGTAGGACTACCCACAGGTTATGACTGCAGCAATGTGAGATGAAGAACATCTATAACTTCAAGTTAATCTGACTTCAGAAAAGGAAATATAAATCACCAGAGGTAGAATTAGTGAAAAGCAAAGCGCTAATGTAAACATGTCACAGTAGGCAAAATGTAAACCTAAAAGCATATTTCATAAAAGGCATAATTCTGGTCAAAGTACATGAATGTTCGGAAAGCAATATGAAAGCAAGCCTTGAGAATGCACAAGGTGTGTCCACTACCATAATGTGTTAAAAGAGTGTGCTGCACATGGCTGGGTCATTTGCTGCCATTTGTATTTGAATTAATTCACTAGTAGGTCTGATGCAGAAGCAGATTAGCAAGTTAAAATTTCTGTTCAAGGCATAGTTGTGCATTTCGGGAGTGACACATGGGATGATGTTACTGTGATATCACATGCTACATAAGAATTTCTCAAAGCATCAATAAGTACATACAGCAGACATTTTTAGTTAATGACATTACAGACTGTCCAATGAATGATGCAGACTGTCAGCCTGATAGGAGGCGAGGCTAGTCTTCAGTTTGCATAGGTGGTCTGACTGGACTCGCATTATTCTTCAGAAACTCCCTTAACATTGAAGCATCTATAACAGTTATATTCTTATTTTTATTCCTGCTTTTCTTTTCTCATTTTTTTCAAGAGTCAGAGGGGGCAGAAAAGAAATTAATAAATAACAATTACCACTAAGTAACAGAATCTTTTGGAAAGTTGTCGGTTTGCAAGAATTCCACTGCACAATGATCAAGAATTTGACAGCGTCTACCATCGTAACTGGCTTTTCCTTCCTCAGTTTCACTTGTTGGTCCCAGGGGAGCACAGACGCCTCCACTGGGTTTGGAAAGCCCAAACACACATCCATACCTCTCAACCTCTTAGAGCAAGAAATCTGGACAAAACCATAAATAAAGGGGGGGAAAAGGCCCAAAAATAGGGACAATTTTTAAACATGGCTCTTACAAATTCAGAAAGTAGACAGAATAAAAGGTTTGGCATTAGCATGAATTTTCCTGAAGGGTATGAAGTCTGAAATTCAAATGTGTGTTAATATTTTCTAACTTAAGTCTTTAACAAATTGCCAACAACTTACTAGAAAACCACAATTTTTTGAAAAATGGACCAAAAATAGGAGGCAAAAATCTGGACATTCTGTGAAAATCTGTACAGTTGAGAGGTAAGAGTCGCATGCTGAAAGATTTTGGATTGCTAGGACAGCAGTATGCCAACATTCCCTCTGTTGGCCAGAAAGTGCAATGCAGTGCAGGTTATCAGCTTAAGACTTTGTGTCTAAAGGTATTTGCCGTAACCTAGTGGAAGCATCGAGTGTGGAAAACACTTCTGCATTAACAATTTAGGTGTCAAGTCTTGTAGTGTGGGTGGAATGAATTCTCATTCACAACTGCATTACTGAGCTTTTCTGAATCAAACACATTTGTGCTTGACCATTCTTTTTAATTGCTGGGATGATGACAGCATACCACTCAGTCAGTTCAATTATGTCACTATTGGTTTAAGCTATGCCTCTGCTTTGAACAGCATAGGAAATGGCAGTCTCCTGGGTGTGGGAAGGTATATGGAATAGTATTCTGTTTTAGCATAATTTCTACTGGTTTACAAGCAAGCAGGACAACTTCACCAATATATTTACACTGACTTCATTTATTTGGGCAGTCAAGTCCATCCTGCATGCCACGATTCAGTTCAGTAGGTTATTTATGCACTCAAAACACTCAATCCCACACAGTAGCTTCGTCAAGGGGAGGTCATGTATGTTAAATCTGGTCAACTTCTTTGAGACAGCCACCAAGGGCATGGATGAGGGGAAGACGGTGCATACTGCCTGCCTTCACCTGGCCAAAGCCTTCGACACTATTCCCCACTCAGGCATAATAGACAAACTCTCTCAACTAGGCATCAATCCAAAGGTTACCAGTAGCAACCTGACTTTTGACCACCATACTGCTTCCGTTGTACGGAAAGCTTTCTACATGGCCCACCTTATAAGTAAGGGTATCTCATCCAGGTACAAGGAGGTCATAATATCCCTGTATTATTCCCTTATAAGGCCCATTATTGAGTACAACGCCCCTTTCAGTATGTAGCTCGCAAAGCACATACAGCAGCTGGAGAGACCACAGAGGCTCCTCACCAGGAGAATCCAGGACCTCAAACATCTATCCTACACTGACAGTCTAAAAGCTCTGTCCCTCTACTCAGTTTCATACAGACTCCTCAAAGGTGACCTCTGTCTGGCATACAAAGCAATCTCAGACCCTGCCTTGATGGGACTGCTGCATATCCCCAAGTCAAACTCCACTCAAGTAGCCCACAAGCGCAATCTCAACCTGGTCTGTGATATCAAAAGGACTTGTTGGCTGGACAGATTTGTGTCCCAGAGATTCCCCCATCTGTGGAATAGACTCCCTCTCCATATCAAGCAGAATAACTCATTATACCTTTTTAAGCGCAACCTGGATAACTGGATGGGGAAGCAGAAAATACACCCCTGGGATTCCACCTATGTCCCTGCTGGACTGGGGGATTGGGTGCTGACTTAGCTAAACATGGGCTAAACTCTTGACTAGACTTATAAGGGCCTCAGGGCCAATAGCCTAGTAACTTCCTATGATCCTACGAACAGTGTGATATGTTGCATAAAAATTTAAGTTGCTGTCTACCAGTGTCCCAAGATCTGTAATGATCGTGTTTTGTTATGATGCAACTATTCATTTTGTATTCATAACTAGCATGCTTTTACCAAGTCACATATTGCTACTTTTACTGACACCAAAAGACACGTGTCACTACTATTGCATAGGTGTGGGTGTGTCTGTGTGGTAAGGAAGAACAGCAGCAGTAGGGCTAGACACCAGTTGGTGTGACCATCAGCATGAGATTATTGCTACTGTTGATGTGACACCCTAAACCCATGTGCAAAAATAAGAAAAAGGGGTTGTGGAAGAATGAATGGATTTCCTTGCATAATATCTTGAAAAAAATTTCAGCATAATTTATCAAATTAATGTTATCCAACTTGCATCCATTACCATATGTGGTGATCTAAAGCCAATTTATCATTCTTGTATCCAATAAGTGTGATCAGTACAGGGCCCTGTTAGACACTAGTGATAACTCACTTCCATGAGAAACTCTCCTAATAATCGGATATTATGTACTTATTATAAATGCAGGATCCTTTCATTATAGTCCAATAGGCTGGATGGGTCTTGAGACACTATTTGGATTGTTCTGACCATACTAAAGCTTCAAGCTCCTTTTAAGGTTCTATCCACCCATAATCTCCATGGCTATTAAATTTCCTCAGATGAGTTTACTGCCTACCATAGAAGACATAACATCTGAAAGAATGCAGGAGAGATGGCAAAAGAGCATCCAATGATCTACCAGGTCTGAAAAACAAAATTGGAAGGAGAATGGACAGAGGTATGTCATAGTAAACAGACTAGGATGAAAGCATTATAGCAACTTCTGTATCTTATTCATCCCATCTATCTGATCAAACAAACGGGTCCAAATCTCAGGCTACCTCTAGTCCTGGTTAGCATCATGATAGCATATCCTTTAAGACCATTACCCCAAAGACAGCCCTGGATCTGGACAAGACATCCAGCGTATAACATTTATAAAAGTTAAGCAACAAAGACCAAGTTGCTACAGACACAACTTTCATCCACAGTGTAATTTCTGAAAAAAAACAGTAAACTCAGTCACAGACCTAGTAGTGTGCTTTTGGCTTAACCAATAGAGATATGGTCTATGAAGTATGAATGAGGGAAATGCAATCTGAAAGTCATCTGGACATATCAACATTTGACACCTTTTGTCCCTTTTTTTGCACCCATACAAAATAACGGATAACCTTTCCCAAATAATTTTGTCCTATGAAGATAAAACCTCCATTGTCTATGAAGACCCAGGATGTGAAGAGATGGTTGATGGATATTACTTTCACATGTAATCTTTGAAACAAAGGAGGGATTAGTATGGAGGAACACTCTGTCCTTACGGAACATTAAATAAGGAGGAACTGAAAAGGCTTGCAGCTGTGAGACTCTTCTGCCATAAGTGATTTCAACCAAGAATAAACATTTTCCAAGAGAGGAACTTATGTAGTGCTGATTATGGTGGTTTAAAAGGGAACTTTGTTAAGGCTTCTAAGACAAGGTTAAGGTACCAGGGTGGAACCAGATCTTTGATGGAAAGACATAATAAAAGGGCACTTTTTAAAATGATCTAACACAACATATGGAAAGTGAATCTACGCCATTATGGAAATTTGACATAGAAGCCAACTAAACCTTTAACTGCTGAGCAACTGGGTTTTTTTAACAATGTTTTGAACAATCTGACAGAAACTGAAGGATTTAAGACAATGAAGTTGAAAAGGGATCAATGAGTTTTGTCATGATACCCACAAGGAAAAAACACTTCCATTTGTTTTTATATACTTTTGAGTGGATTACTTCTGAAATACAGAAAAGATTTGAATTACATTCATAGAAAGGTAAGGGTCTCTGTCAATCACTGAAAGTGGAGAAATTATGCAGTCAGTTTTGGGTTAATTAAGTTTGGGAGAGGCTGACTGGACAACTGAGATAAAAGATCGGGGGTGAGGGCTCTAAAAGCCATGGCCACTTCACCAAATGAGGCGTGAGCAGGGGAAAAGAATTCTGCCATAACCAACATGGGGCAATGAGGCTTACTGCTGCTTTGCATACTGCTACTTGTTCTACAACTTTAGATGCAAGTGGAATTGGCAGAAAAACAAGCCTCGGGGGGCCACTAACAGACCGGATCATCTCTCTGGGATTGTCTCTCTGATGGGATCATGGCGAAGTAGCTGCTGCTGCATTTGGTGTTGGATGGGGATGCAAAAAAAAAATCACAGCAAGGGCAACCTCAGCGGTCAAATATGTGGAGAGCAACTACCGAATTAAGAGACCACTCATGAGGCACCACAGCTGATCTGCCAAGCCTAGATGCAAGACAGTTGGTATTTCCCATAATATGCTTTGCAATTAAAAACTGCTGTGAAGCAAGTGCTCACTGCAAAACCCTCAAATTTTTGGCAAGGGAAGTAAGATTTGGTTCCCACTGTTGTTTTCAGACATCAAACTACAGACAGACATACTATAATACAGTCTCTGTCTCTGCTGCAATCACTTCCAGAAGTAGAAGGTCATGGAATTCCTGCAACATTAGGAGGGATGCCCTTACCTCTAGGGCATTTATGTGAAGCTTGACCTCTGTCTGATTCCAAGTTCCTTAGTCCATTATCCATAAAAAAATGCCCTACCACCTCCACCCAAGGAGGAGGTGTCTACGGTTAGCATTGCTCTTGGCTGGAAAAGTACAAATGGTCTCCTTGTGAATATAATGGGAGAAGTCATCATTTTGAATGTGTTCTGCATAGCTGAGTTATAACTGAAGGTTGAAAAATGATCTGAAACATGAGACCACTGGACTTTAAGTAGCCACTGAAGAATTGACATGTAAAAGCATGAAAGGGGGAGCATAACCGTCACTGAAGCCATTAGTCTTAGCACTCCAAGTACTAGTACTACAGATGGAGACTGGTGGTTCAGAAGAGTGTATATCAATGTTCTGAGTGTTTTGGCTTTGTCCAGGGGGGGAGACTAACCTGTCAACTAGAAGAGTCCAGATTACTCCATCCATCCACAACCCCCGCCCCCTTTTCCCCCATTTCTGCAAATGCAGTAAGGTGTCACATCAACAGTAACCATCACCTAAAGCCACTTTTCACAACACTCTGTGGGTAGCAGACACCTGATAAACAGGATGGATTACTTTGGCTGAAGAATCATTTTTTTTTTAGTTTAGAGATATACTCATGGATTAGGCAAGAGCAGCCGCTGGCTTTGATGACATTCTCTGCTCGCAGCAGTAAGGAGCCAGTTTGCCAAACAAGAGTCTTAGTCACATATGTCCTGCGACTAACTGCTGTCATGCATTTAATGAACCCCTAGAGACAGCAATGGTAAGGCCAAAGACAGGGTTCTGAACTGATAACAACTAGTCCTATGCAGAAATCTTCTGAATGCCTTGGCTATTTTGATCTACTGGACACATCCAGTAGTTTGTTTTGAGACAGGGTAAAAATCAATTACACAGTGATCATTCTGAATGGGGAATTTCTGATGTAGAGAGTTAGGCCACCAAGATCCAGAATTGGCCAAAAATCCTTTTTTTGATACTAAAAAGAAACTCTAAGACACCGACCCTCTCTCTGGTTTGGTAGAACCTCCTGGACGGCTCTTCTATATAAAAGAAACTTTTTCTTCTGGTTGCTTTCCACTGGCAGAAAAGAACAACTAGAATTTACTGTTCTAGCAGAGGTGGGAAAAGGATAATATAGATCTTTCTCTCTCCCAAAAGTCATGTGTGATTGCTAATCATGCAGGTGAGTGATAAGACTGCCTCCAGAGGAGGACAGGTGGACAAGCCCTTATGGACACTAGGACTGTTTGCCACAGAAGGGCCCCCAGTAACCCTGTTTATGCAGACCACCCCAACCCCTTGGTCATCCTCCATTAAAGGGCCAGCCCTGCCACAATAACCCCTGTCTGAGGTGATATAAATGGGTTGATGCTGGGTCCTTCTAAACCATAAAGATTTGGACTCCTATGGCTTCCTACTACAGGATCTTTGAAGAGTCTTACATTAACACCTATGGCAGACAAAGCCTTCCCCTATGGTTCACAGTTCAGCAGTCTCACTGTTGGACCATATATACAAGTAGCAACATAATAGGTACTTGTAAAAAATGTGTTAAAACCATCTGCAAAATCACATGGTTACAGTCAGACATTGCGTTTCATCATGATGCCTGCATGAGTCACTCTATCAGCAGTGTTGTGCAAAAATCATACGGATATGTTTGTTATACCTGACATAATGCCCACTGTTGTCCCAAACTGTTTCCTAGATCCCTGCAAAGATGGAATCTTTAAAAAGTCTAAAGCTGGTTTCACTAAATCTCTTTGGAAACAATTTACATGTCCGACAATTCAAAACTATCGCGGCAAAGGTGTCCAAAGCATATGTATGATTCCTCATTCTATCCATTGCCCTAGATTCCTTGTTGTCTGATGATACAGCATCTGTCCATCCATCCAACTCATTCTTGGTGGGCACTGCGTGGATTAAAGAATCCACCCAAGGTCCCCTGGACCAGTATTGCCTATTCTTTGGTTGTTGCAAAACTCTGGCTTCCTGGGAGCGAGTTAGAAAAAAATTCAGGTTCCCTCCATGCTATGTTGTTGGCCAAGCCAATGAGGCTGTTAGTAAGAGTGACCATCCAAGAGGTAGAGGGTACAGAATAGAACGTCTCAAACAATATCTCCTCATCCTGAGAGGGCAGGTCAGTGAGCAATGATGCAGTTTGCCTCCTCACCTCTAGGATCTCACCAAGTGAGCCCTCAATCCTCCAAGTCGATATCTCATTATGAGAGACTACATGGAAGTACATGTGCCTACTAGGAGCATGGGGGGGTGTCCGAGTCTTGTGAAGAGTTAGAATGAACCCGTGCAGGTTGTTTGAGAATATCCACTCTAGGTATGGAAATAAGGTACATAAGGAGAGATGATGGTGGTGGAATGCAGAAGTCCAGGAAGTCATCAAAAGAAAGAAGGTGTGCAGGAAAAAGTGGAAGATAGAAAAGATGGATCAGACTAGGAAGGAATACTGGTTGGCTAATAAAAAAAGGCCAATAAAGGAGTTGCAATAGTAAAGAACAAGGCATCAGAAGCACTCTACCAGCTTCTGGAAAGTAAGTCAGTAGACGGCACAAAGAAACTTCATCTGGTTGCAATGCAAAAGACAGAAAGATAAAGAAGACAGTTAGACACCCTTCATAAGCGATGTCAACAGCTATCTGCTCACCAATCCACAAGACAACAGATGGAAGGAGTACTTTCAGTAGCTTCTGAATGATGAAAACCCCACAGAAGCTGTACCACCCCAGACACAGCCTATAATAAGAGAAGAGGAGGAGCCCAGCACAGAAGTATAAACAGCACTAAGGAAAAAGAAGTCAGGGAAAGCAGCATTCTCAGATTTGTGCTGGACATTTAACAAGGTTAAGACAAGCAACATGTTCAGACCTCTGTCCAGTGCTATTGCTGCATCTTTAAAGAACGGCATTAAGTTCAAAAAGACAAGCTCACTCCTTTAACTTCACACTATTTTTTTTTTAATCGAAAAATAGTCAGCCACTTGCATTATTTTGGAAGTTCCCCAACTCTTTCATTTTATATATAATACACTGGCTAGGCCGATGAGTCTAAAATTGCAGAGATCTGATAAGATGTGATCCCCACCCATTTTATGAAGTGGTACCACTATAGCTTGCTGCCACAGATATGGGTGATTAACACTGACTTAATGTTAACACAATTGACGTGTTTAGTTCCATCTTCCTTTATTCTGTACAAGAAGCCACCAATTACATTGTCCGGTCCTTTGGAACTCGAGTTAAAATCATCTGTGAAAGCAGCAGACACATCTTTTCCCTATTTTGTCCATAA